>NW_022265952.1:12500-44532 GCF_002021735.2 Oncorhynchus kisutch | reverse complement strand
TGTGTGTGTGTGTCTACTCAGTGTGTGTGTGTGTGTCCTGCTCCATGTGTGTGTGTGTGTGTCTACTCAGTGTGTGTGTGTGTGTGTCTACTCAGTGTGTGTGTGTGTGTGTCTACTCAGTGTGTGTGTGTCCTGCTCCGTGTGTGTGTGTGTGTCTACTCAGTGTGTGTGTGTCCTGCTCCATGTGTGTGTGTGTCTACTCAGTGTGTGTGTGTGTGTCTACTCAGTGTGTGTGTGTCCTGCTCCGTGTGTGTGTGTGTCCTGCTCCATGTGTGTGTGTGTGTGTGTGTGTCTACTCAGTGTGTGTGTCTACTCAGTGTGTGTGTGTGTGTCTACTCAGTGTGTGTGTGTGTGTCTACTCAGTGTGTGTGTGTCCTGCTCCGTGTGTGTGTGTGTCTACTCAGTGTGTGTGTGTGTGTCTACTCAGTGTGTGAGTGTGTGTCTACTCAGTGTGTGTGTGTCCTGCTCCATGTGTGTGTGTGTGTGTCTACTCAGTGTGTGTGTGTGTGTCTACTCAGTGTGTGTGTGTGTGTCTACTCAGTGTGTGTGTGTGTGTCTACTCAGTGTGTGTGTGTGTGTCTACTCAGTGTGTGTGTGTGTCTACTCAGTGTGTGTGTGTCCTGCTCCATGTGTGTGTGTGTCTACTCAGTGTGTGTGTGTGTGTCTACTCAGTGTGTGTGTGTGTCTACTCAGTGTGTGTGTGTGTCTACTCAGTGTGTGTGTGTCTACTCAGTGTGTGTGTGTCTACTCAGTGTGTGTGTGTGTGTCTACTCATGTGTGTGTGTTGTGTGTTACTCAGTGTAGAGAGAGGGTTAGACATTGTGTGTCTACTCAGTGTGTGTGTGTGTGTCTACTCAGTGTGTGTGTGTGTGTCCTGCTCCATGTGTGTGTGTGTGTCCTGCTCCATGTGTGTGTGTGTGTCCTGCTCCATGTGTGTGTGTGTGTCCTGCTCCATGTGTGTGTGTGTGTCCTGCTCCATGTGTGTGTGTGTGTCCTGCTCCGTGTGTGTGTGTGTCCTGCTCCGTGTGTGTGTGTGTGTCTGCTCTGTGTGTGTGTGTTGGTGTAATCCTGAAGATATGTATTACCAGCTGATTGACAGAAGCAGAAAGGACTCAAGAAGATGAAGAGACCTGAAGTGGCAATCTGGAGGGTGGAAGGGAGAGAGAGAGAGAGAGAGAGAGAGAGAGCGAGAGAGAGAGAGAGAGAGACAGGGGAGGGGGAGGGAGAGGGGAGGGGAGGGAGAGAGAGAGGGGAGGGGAGGGGGAGGGAGAGAGAGAGAGAGAGAGAGAGAGAGAGAGAGAGAGAGAGAGAGAGAGAGAGAGAGAGAGAGGGAGAGAGGAGAGAGAGAGAGAGAGAGGAGAGAGAGAGAGAGAGAGAGAGAGAGAGAGAGAGAGAGAGAGACTAAGTGTCTTCATCAGCGAAGTCACCTGTGATACAAGTCAGTATTCGGGGTTGATCTATGTTTGAGGATGTGGGGAGAAGATGTGGAGTCTGGCCACTAGGGGCAACGGTGAGGCTGTTACCTTCCAGTAGGTTTCAGTTCTGCAGGGTGTTGTGGACGGGGATGGCAGAGAGGTGTCTCATTCCAGAGGATCAATCCTGTGATTTAAGCCCTAACCTTAACCATTCAGAGTTAATGTCTAACCTTAACCAATCAGAGTTAATGTCTAACCTTAACCATTCACAGTTAATGTCTAACCTTAACCCATTCCGAGTTCATGTCTAACCTTAACCATTCAGAGTTAATGTCTAACCTTAACCATCAGAGTTAATGTCTAAACTTAAATTTTGAAGACTTAAAAATGTGATGTTTGAAAAACATGGATGAACGTTTAATTCTGACGTGAGACTGTGAGATCTAGTTGGTCTTCGTAGCTTAACTGAGTCAGGAGGAGATCTGAACTAAACTGATAGCATTTCTCTCTCTTACCCAATGTCCTCCTCTTCCTTTTCCTCTCCCTCCTACTCTTCCTCTCTCTATCCTTCCTACTCTTCCTCCCTCTGTCCCTCCTACTCTTTCTCTCTATCCTCCTACTCTTCCTCTCTCTGTCCCTCATACTCTTCCTCTCTATCCCTCCTACTCTTCCTTTCCTCTCTCTCCCTCGTACTCCTTCCTCCTCTGTCCCTCCTACTCTTTCCTCTCTCTCCCTCCTACTCTTCCTCTATCTCCCCTCCTCCTCTTCCTCTCTCTCCTTCCTACTCTTGCTCTCTCTCTCCTACTCTTCATCTCTCTCCCTCGTACTCCTCCTCTTCTCTCACCTATTCTTCCTCTCTCTCTTCTACTCTTCCTCTCTCTCGCCTTCTCTCTCTTACCCAATCTCCTGCTCTTCCTTTTCCTCTCCCTCCTACTCTTCCTCTCTCTATCCTTCCTACTCTTCCTCCTCTGTCCCTTCCTACTCTTTCTCTCTATCCCTCCTACTCTTCCCTCTCTCTGTCCCTCATACTCTTCCTCTCTATCCCTCCTACTGCTTCCTTTTCCCTCTCTCCCCTCGTACTCTTCCTCTCTCTGTCCCTCCTACTCTTCCTCTCTCTCCCTCCTACTCTTCTCTATCTTCCCTCCTCCTCTTCCTCTCTCTCCCTTCCTACTCTTGCTCTCTCTCTCCTACTCTTCATCTCTCTCCCTCGTACTCCCTCTCTCTCTCTCACCTATTCTTCCTCTCTCTCTTCTATCTTCCTCTCTCTCGCCTACTCTTCATCTCTCTCCTTCCTACTCTTCCTCAGTTCTCCTACTCTTCCTCTCTCCTCCTATTCTTTCTCTTCTCCTACTCTTCCTCTCTCCTACTCTTCCTCTCTCTCCCTCCTACTCTTCCTCTCTCCCTCCTATTCTTTCTCTCTCTCTCCTACTCTTCTCTCTCCCTCTGACTCTTCCTCTCTCTCCTACTCTTCCTTCTTTCCTAATCTTCCTCTCTCCCTCCTATTCTTCCTCTCTCTTCCCTCCTATTCTTCCTCTCTCCCTCCTATTCTTCCTCTCTCTCTCCCTATTCTTCCTTCTCTCCCTCCTATTCTTCCTCTCTCCCTCCTATTCTTCCTCTCTCTCCTCCTAATCTTTCCTCTCTCTCCCTCCTTTTTCTTCCTCTCTCCCTCCTATTCTTCTCTCTCCCTCCTATTCTTCCTCTCTCTCTCCTAATCTTCCTCTCTCTCCCTCTTTTCTCCTCTCTCCCTCCTATTCTTCCCTTCTCCCTCCTATTCTTCCTCTCTCTCCCTCCTATTCTTCTCTCTCCCTCCTATTCTTCCTCTCTCCTCCTATTCTTTTCTCTCCCTCCTATTCTTCTTCTCTCTCTCCTATTCTTCCTCTCTCCCTCCTATTCTTCCTATCTCCCTCCTATTCTTCCTCTCTCCCTCCTATTCTTCCTCTCTCTCCCTCCTATTCTTTCTCTCTCCCTCCTATTCTTCCTCTCTCTCTCCTATTCTTCCTCTCTCCCTCCTATCTTCCTCTTCCCTCCTATTCTTCCTCTCTCCCTCCTATTCTTTCTCTCTCCCTCCTATTCTTCCTCTCTCTCTCCTATTCTTCTCTCTCCCTCCTATTCTTCCTCTCTCCCTCCTATTCTTCCTCTCTCTCCCTCCTATTCTTCCTCTCTCTCTCCTATTCTTCCTCTCTCCCTCCTATTCTTCCTCTCTCCCTCCTATTCTTCCTCTCTCTCTCCTATTCTTCCTCTCTCTCTCTCCTATTCTTCCTCTCTCTCCCTCCTATTCTTCCTCTCTCCCTCCTATTCTTCCTCTCTCTCCCTCCTATTCTTCCTCTCTCCCTCCTATTCTTCCTCTCTCTCTTTCCTAATCTTCCTCTCTCTCTCTTCTATTCTTCCTGTCTCTCTCCTACTCTTCCTGCTCTTCCTATCTGTCTCTCCTCCCCCTCTGTCTCAGTGAAATCTCTATGGTGGTATATACAGTGTTAATGATGTTGGGGCTCAGGTGTATTCTGATGGGACTCCACTCTAAACCGCTGTCTGTATAAACGGCCTGAGACAGTTTCTTCTGTGACCTAACTCCTCGCTTAGCAACGATTGAGCCCCGACGACCAAGCAGCCAACCGGTGACTTTCAATACTGATGCATAACTGTTTGTGTGTGCGTACGTGTGTGTGTGTGTGTGCATATGTGTGTGTGTGTGTGTGTGTGTGCGTACGTGTGTGTGTGTGTCTGGTTTTTTCACTCATCTGTTGCGCTGCATATTAAACACCATGAATCTCTCTCTCTGACATCCACACTGAGCCAAACCCAACAGGCCTTAACTTCAGAGTCACTCTGTCCTGATTTGGCTTGAGGCGAGACTGGTGTGTGTGTGTGTGTGTGTGTGTCTATGTGTGGTGTGTGTGTCTCTGTGTGTGTGTGTGTGTGTGTGTGGGCACAGATTACAGTGTGTCCCATCATCGACCCATCACTCTGCCAGCGACTAATCATGTTTTCTGGATAAACACTCAAGTCTGAGATACGTGGCAGAACACACACACACACACACACACACACACGACTTAGTGACCTTGCATGACATATATGGTAATAGGTCAGGAAAAAACAAGTTTTGACTCTGCAGCTGAAGACCAGAAACACTATTTATCAACTAACTGGAGACCAGAAACACTATTTATCAACTAACTGGAGACCAGAAACACTATTTATCAACTAACTGGAGACCAGAAACACTATTTATCAACTAACTGAAGACCAGAAACACTATTTATCAACTAACTGGAGACCAGAAACACTATTTATCAACTAACTGGAGACCAGAAACACTATTTATCAACTAACTGGAGACCAGAAACACTATTTATCAACTAACTGGAGGAGACCAGAAACACTATTTATCAACTAACTGGAGACCAGAAAACACTATTTATCAACTAACTGAAGACCAGAAACACTATTTATCAACTAACTGGAGACCAGAAACACTATTTATCAACTAACTGGAGACCAGAAACACTATTTATCAACTAACTGAAGACCAGAAACACTATTTATCAACTAACTGGAGACCAGAACACTATTTATCAACTAACTGAAGACCAGAACACTATTATCACTAACTGGAGACCAGAAACACTATTTATCAACTAACTGGAGGAGACCAGAAACACTATTTATCAACTAACTGGAGACCAGAAACACTATTATCAACTAAACTGAAGACCAAGAAACACTATTTATCAACTAACTGGAGACCAGAAACACTATGTATCAACTAACTGGAGACCAGAAACACTATTTATCAACTAACTGGAGGCCAGAAAACACTATTATCAACTAACTGGAGATCAGAAACACTATTTATCAACTAACTGGAGGAGACCAGAACACTATTTATCAACTAACTGGAGGAGACCAGAAACACTATTTATCAACTAACTGGAGACCAGAAAACACTATTTATCAACTAACTGGAGACCAGAAACACTATTTATCAACTAACTGAAGGAGACCAGAACACTATTTATCAACTAACTTGGAGGAGGCAGAAACACTATTTATCAACTAACTGGAGACCAGAAACACTATTTATCAACTAACTGGAGGAGACCAGAAACACTATTTATCACTAACTGAAGACCAGAAACACTATTTATCAACTAACTGGAGGAGACCAGAAACACTATTTAATCACTAACTGGAGGAGACCAGAAACTATTTAATAACTAACTGGAGAGACCAGAAACACTATTTATCAACTAACTGGAGGAGACCAGAAACACTATTTATCAACTAACTGAAGACCAGAACACTATTTATCAACTAACTGGAGGAGACCAGAAACACTATTTATCAAACTAACTGGAGACCAGAAACACTATTTATCAACTAACTGGAGACCAGAAAACCTATTTATCAACTAACTGGAGACCAGAAACACTATTTATCAACTAAACTGGAGGAGACCAGAACACTATTTATCAACTAACTGAAGACCAGAAACACTATTTATCAACTAACGGAGACCAGAAACACTATTATCAACTAACTGGAGGAGCCCAGAAACACTATTATCAACTACTGGAGACCAGAAACACTATTTATCAACTAACTGGAGGAGACCAGAAACACTATTTATCAACTAACTGAAGACCAGAAACACTATTTATCAACTAACTGGAGGAGACCAGAAACACTATTTATCAACTAACTGGAGACCAGAAACACTATTTATCAACTAACTGGAGACCAGAAACACTATTTATCAACTAACTGGAGACCAAGAACACTATTTATCAACTAACTGGAGGAGACCAGAAAACACTATTTATCACTAACTGAAGACCAGAAACACTATTTATCAACTAACTGGAGACCAGAAACACTATTTATCACTAACTGGAGACAAGAAACACTATTTATCAACTAACTGGAGACAAGAAACACTATTTATCAACTAACTGGAGGCCAGAAACACTATTTATCAACTAACTGGAGACCAGAAACACTATTTATCAACTAACCTGGAGGAGACCAGAAACACTATTTATCAACTAACTGGAGGAGACCAGAAAACACTATTTATCAACTACTGGAGACCAGAAACACTATTTATCAACTAACTGGAGACCAGAAACACTATTTATCAACTAACTATTTATCAACTAACTGGAGGAGACCAGAAACAGAGACCAGAAACACTATTTATCAAACTAACTGAAGACCAGAAACACTATTTATCAACGAACTGGAGACCAGAAACACTATTTATCAACTAACTGAAGGAGACCAGAAACACTATTTATCAACTAACTGGAGGAGGCCAGAAACACTATTTATCAACTAACTGGAGACCAGAAACACTATTATCAACTAACTGGAGACCAGAAACACTATTTATCAACTAACTGGAGACCAGAAACACTATTTATCAACTAACTGGAGACAAGAAACACTATTTATCAAACTAACTGGAGACCAGAAACACTATTTATCAACTAACTGGAGGCCAGAAACACTATTTAATCAACTAACTGGAGACCAGAAACACTATTTATCAACTAACTGGAGGAGAACCAGAACCGTATTTAATTCAACTAACTGGAGGAGACCAAGAACACTATTTATCAACTAACTGGAGACCAGAAACACTATTTATCAACTAACTGGAGACCAAAAACACTATTATCAACTAACTGGAGACCAGAAAACACTATTTATCAACGAACTGGAGGAGACCAGAAAACACTATTTATCAACTAACTGGAGGAGACCAGAAACACTATTTATCAACTAACTGAAGGAGACCAGAAACACGATTTATCAACTAACTGGAGACCAGAAACACTATTTATCAACTAACTTGGAGGAGACCAGAAACACTATTTATCAACTAACTGAAGACCAGAAACACTATTTATCAACTAACTGGAGACCAGAAACACTATTTATCAACTAACTGGAGACAAGAAAACTATTTATCACTAACTGGAGACAAGAAACACTATTTATCAACTAACTGGAGGCCAGAAACACTATTTATCAACTAACTGGAGACAGAAACACTATTAAGTCAACTAAACTGGAGGAGACCAGAAACACTATTTATCAACTAACTGGAGGAGACCAGAAACACTATTTATCAACTAACTGGAGACCAGAAACACTATTTATCAACTAACTGGAGACCAGAAACACTATTTATCAACTAACTATTTATCAACTAACTGGAGGAGACCAGAAAGAGACCAGAAACACTATTTATCAACTAACTGAAGACCAGAAACACTATTTATCAACTAACTGGAGACCAGAAACACTATTTATCAACTAACTGAAGGAGACCAGAAACACTATTTATCAACTAACTGGAGGAGGCCAGAAACACTATTTATCAACTAACTGGAGACCAGAAACACTATTTATCAACTAACTGGAGACCAGAAACACTATTTATCAACTAACTGGAGACCAGAAACACTATTTATCAACTAACTGGAGACAAGAAACACTATTTATCAACTAACTGGAGACCAGAAACACTATTTATCAACTAACTGGAGACCAGAAACACTATTTATCAACTAACTGGAGACCAGAAACACTATTTATCAACTAACTGGAGGAGACCAGAAACACTATTTATCAACTAACTGGAGGAGACCAGAAACACTATTTATCAACTAACTGGAGACCAGAAACACTATTTATCAACTAACTGGAGACCAGAAACACTATTTATCAACTAACTGGAGACCAGAAACACTATTTATCAACGAACTGGAGGAGACCAGAAACACTATTTATCAACTAACTGGAGGAGACCAGAAACACTATTTATCAACTAACTGAAGGAGACCAGAAACTCTATTTATCAACTAACTGGAGACCAGAAACACTATTTATCAACTAACTGGAGACCAGAAACACTATTTATCAACTAACTGAAGACCAGAAACACTATTTATCAACTAACTGGAGACCAGAAACACTATTTATCAACTAACTGGAGACCAGAAACACTATTTATCAACTAACTGGAGACCAGAAACACTATTTATCAACTAACTGGAGGCCAGAAACACTATTTATCAACTAACTGGAGACCAGAAACACTATTTATCAACTAACTGGAGGAGACCAGAAACACTATTTATCAACTAACTGGAGGAGACCAGAAACACTATTTATCAACTAACTGGAGACCAGAAACACTATTTATCAACTAACTGGAGACCAGAAACACTATTTATCAACTAACTGGAGGCCAGAAACACTATTTATCAACTAACTGGAGGAGGCCAGAAACACTATTTATCAACTAACTGGAGACCAGAAACACTATTTATCAACTAACTGGAGGAGACCAGAAACACTATTTATCAACTAACTGAAGACCAGAAACACTATTTATCAACTAACTGGAGGAGACCAGAAACACTATTTATCAACTAACTGGAGACCAGAAACACTATTTATCAACTAACTGGAGGAGACCAGAAACACTATTTATCAACTAACTGAAGACCAGAAACACTATTTATCAACTAACTGGAGGAGACCAGAAACACTATTTATCAACTAACTGGAGACCAGAAACACTATTTATCAACTAACTGGAGACCAGAAACACTATTTATCAACTAACTGGAGACCAGAAACACTATTTATCAACTAACTGGAGGAGACCAGAAACACTATTTATCAACTAACTGAAGACCAGAAACACTATTTATCAACTAACTGGAGACCAGAAACACTATTTATCAACTAACTGGAGACAAGAAACACTATTTATCAACTAACTGGAGACCAGAAAAACTATTTATCAACTAACT
This sequence comes from Oncorhynchus kisutch, assembly GCF_002021735.2. Taxonomy (NCBI): domain Eukaryota; kingdom Metazoa; phylum Chordata; class Actinopteri; order Salmoniformes; family Salmonidae; genus Oncorhynchus; species Oncorhynchus kisutch. The sequence goes on along the minus strand of NW_022265952.1, from coordinate 35,288 downwards.
GGAGGCCAGAAACACTATTTATCAACTAACTGGAGACCAGAAACACTATTTATCAACTAACTGGAGGAGACCAGAAACACTATTTATCAACTAACTGGAGGAGACCAGAAATACTATTTATCAACTAACTGGAGACCAGAAACACTATTTATCAACTAACTGGAGACCAGAAACACTATTTATCAACTAACTATTTATCAACTAACTGGAGGAGACCAGAAACAGAGACCAGAAACACTATTTATCAACTAACTGAAGACCAGAAACACTATTTATCAACAAACTGGAGACCAGAAACACTATTTATCAACTAACTGAAGGAGACCAGAAACACTATTTATCAACTAACTGGAGGAGGCCAGAAACACTATTTATCAACTAACTGGAGACCAGAAACACTATTTATCAACTAACTGGAGACCAGAAACACTATTTATCAACTAACTGGAGACCAGAAACACTATTTATCAACGAACTGGAGGAGACCAGAAACACTATTTATCAACTAACTGGAGGAGACCAGAAACACTATTTATCAACTAACTGAAGGAGACCAGAAACTCTATTTATCAACTAACTGGAGACCAGAAACACTATTTATCAACTAACTGGAGACCAGAAACACTATTTATCAACTAACTGGAGACCAGAAACACTATTTATCAACTAACTGGAGACCAGAAACACTATTTATCAACTAACTGGAGACCAGAAACACTATTTATCAACTAACTGGAGACCAGAAACACTATTTATCAACTAACTGGAGACCAGAAACACTATTTATCAACTAACTGGAGACCAGAAACACTATTTATCAACTAACTGGAGACCAGAAACACTATTTATCAACTAACTGGAGGAGACCAGAAACACTATTTATCAACTAACTGAAGACCAGAAACACTATTTATCAACTAACTGGAGACCAGAAACACTATTTATCAACTAACTGGAGACCAGAAACACAATTTATCAACTAACTGGAGACCAGAAACACTATTTATCAACTAACTGGAGACCAGAAACACTATTTATCAACTAACTGGAGGCCAGAAACACTATTTATCAACTAACTGGAGACCAGAAACACTATTTATCAACTAACTGGAGGAGACCAGAAACACTATTTATCAACTAACTGGAGGAGACCAGAAACACTATTTATCAACTAACTGGAGACCAGAAACACTATTTATCAACTAACTGGAGACCAGAAACACTATTTATCAACTAACTGGAGACAAGAAACACTATTTATCAACTAACTGGAGACCAGAAACACTATTTATCAACTAACTGGAGGCCAGAAACACTATTTATCAACTAACTGGAGACCAGAAACACTATTTATCAACTAACTGGAGGAGACCAGAAACACTATTTATCAACTAACTGGAGGAGACCAGAAACACTATTTATCAACTAACTGGAGACCAGAAACACTATTTATCAACTAACTGGAGACCAGAAACACTATTTATCAACTAACTGGAGACCAGAAACACTATTTATCAACGAACTGGAGGAGACCAGAAACACTATTTATCAACTAACTGGAGGAGACCAGAAACACTATTTATCAACTAACTGGAGACCAGAAACACTATTTATCAACTAACTGGAGACCAGAAACACTATTTATCAACTAACTGGAGACCAGAAACACTATTTATCAACTAACTGAAGGAGACCAGAAACTCTATTTATCAACTAACTGGAGACCAGAAACACTATTTATCAACTAACTGGAGACCAGAAACACTATTTATCAACTAACTGGAGACCAGAAACACTATTTATCAACTAACTGGAGACCAGAAACACTATTTATCAACTAACTGGAGACCAGAAACACTATTTATCAACTAACTGGAGACCAGAAACACTATTTATCAACTAACTGGAGACCAGAAACACTATTTATCAACTAACTGGAGACCAGAAACCCTATTTATCAACGAACTGGAGGAGACCAGAAACACTATTTATCAACTAACTGGAGGAGACCAGAAACACTATTTATCAACTAACTGGAGACCAGAAACACTATTTATCAACTAACTGGAGACCAGAAACACTATTTATCAACTAACTGGAGACCAGAAACACTATTTATCAACTAACTGAAGGAGACCAGAAACACTATTTATCAACTAACTGGAGACCAGAAACACTATTTATCAACTAACTGGAGACCAGAAACACTATTTATCAACTAACTGGAGACCAGAAACACTATTTATCAACTAACTGGAGACCAGAAACACTATTATCAACTAACTGGAGACCAGAAACACTATTTATCAACTAACTGGAGACCAGAAAACACTATTTATTCAACTAACTGGAGACCAGAAACACTATTTATCAACTAATGGAGACCAGAAACACTATTATCAACTAAACTGAGGAGACAGAAACACTATTTATCAACTAACTGAGAGACCAGAAACACTATTTATCAACTAACTGAGACCCAGAAACACAATTATCAACTAATGAGACCAGAAACACAATTTATCAACTAACTGGAGACCAGAAACACATATTTTCAACTAACTGGAGACCAGAACACTATTTATCAACTCACTGGAGGCAGACAGTATAACACTATTTATCAACTAAATGGAGACCAGAAACACTATTTATCAACTAACTGGAGGAGGCCAGAAACCTTATATTCACTAACTGAGACAGAAACACTATTTATCAACTAACTGGAGACAGAAACACTATTTATCAACTAACTGGAGACCAGAAACACTATTTATCAACTAACTGGAGACCAGAAACACTATTTATCAACTAACTGGAGGAGACCAGAAACCCTATTTATCAACTAACTGGAGGACCAGAAACACTATTATCAACTAACTGGAGACCAGAAACACTATTTATCAACTAACTGGAGGAGACCAGAAACACTATTTATCAACTAACTGGAGGAGACCAGAAACACTATTTATCAACTAACGGAGACCAGAAACAATTTATCAACTAACTGGAGACAGAAACACTATTTATCAACTAACTGAAGGAGACAGAAACCACTATTTATCAACTAACTGAGGAGGCCAGAAACACTATTTATCAACTAACTGGAGACCAGAAACACATCACTCTCTATCAACTAACTGGAGAACCAAAAACACTATTTATCAACTAACTGGAGACAGAAACACTATTTATCAACTAATGGAGACCAGAAACACTATTTGTCTCTCTCTGTCCTCTCTCTCTCTGTCTCTCTCCTCTCTCTGTCTGTCTCTCTCTGTCTCTCTCTCTCTCTCTGTCTCTCTCTCTCTCTCTCTCTCTCTCTCTCTCTCTCTTGCTTCTGACAGTTTTCTCTCCAGTTTGAACTGATAATCTGATTTCTGGCCCTACAGTAGTGATTACTATGGGTGGACACACACACACAACAGTGATGAGGATAGATGGCGCTGGTCTGAGTGAATAAAGTGTTAATCAGAGTTTATTAGACCTCTACAGAGAAACCACATTACACACACACCTCTCGCTTTTCAGAACCACATTACCCTTCTCTAATCTCATTTGCTGGTATCGTCTTACTAACATAATGATGTCACATCCTGCCTTTGACTCTTAGGTTTCGTAGTCCCAAATGTCTATTCCCTGTCTCCCCCTCTCTCTCTCGCTCTCTCTCTCTGTCTGTCTCTCTCTCTCTCTCTCTCTCTCTCTCTCTCTCTCTCTCTCTGTCCATCTCTCTTTCCCTCTCTGTCTCCCGTAAAGTTCTGGTTAAAAGTAGTGCACTATATAGGGTATAGGGTGCTGTTCAGAACACACTCATATTCACTGTCCACAACCCCTCGGCTTTTAGTTTTCACCTTCAAAGAGCCGTGTAAAGCTTCATCAAGAAGGAGGGATGATAGAATTATCTCTCTATTACCTTCCTCTTCTCCCTCTCTCTCTCTCTCGTTCTCTCCATTCTTTATTGAAGCTCTCTGCACTTCCTTGAAGGAGAGGAGTGATTGAATTTACAGGAGGACACATCGACCACTTAGAGTGATCTCTCTCTTTCTTTCTCTCCCTCTCTGTTTTTTCTCTTTTTTTATTCTGACCCTCTGACCCTCTCTTCTCTCTCTGCCTCTCTCTCTCCTCTCTCTCCTCTCTCTCTCTCTCTCTCTCTCTCTCTATCTCTCTCTATCTCTCACTCACACTCTCCCCCCCTCTCTCTCTGTGTCCATCTCTCTCTCTTCTCACTCTTTCCCTTATTTTCTCTCTCTCTATATATATATTTCTCTCTCTCTCCTCTCTCTCTCTCTCTCTCTCTCTCGCTCTCTGTCTCTATCTCTCTCTATCTCTCACTCACACTCTCCCCCCCCCTCTCTCTGTGTCCATCTCCTCTCTCTCTCTCACTCTTTCCCTCTGTTTCTCTCTCTCTCTCTCTCTGCCTCTCTCTCAATTCAATTCAATTGACTTTATTGACATGGCAAGTTCATTATTACTTACATTGTCAAAGTATACTTATGGAAAATATATATATTTATATATAACAGCAATAATAATAGTAGTAGTGGATTACCATCAACAACAACTACAACAACAATATTAATGAGAATAACAATACATTAAAGCAATGGTAGTAGACCAGTGTCAACATGACTGAGAAGACATATGACCTGGTAGTGGACCAGTGTCAACATGACTGAGAAGACATATGACCTGGTAGTGGACCAGTGTCAACATGACTGAGAAGACACATGACCTGGTAGTAGACCTGTGTCAACATGACTGAGAAGACATATGACCTGGTAGTGGACCAGTGTCAACATGACTGAGAAGACACATGACCTGGTAGTAGACCTGTGTCAACATGACTGAGAAGACACATGACCTGGTAGTAGACCTGTGTCAACATGACTGAGAAGACACATGACCTGGTAGTAGACCTGTGTCAACATGACTGAGAAGACACATGACCTGGTAGTAGACCTGTGTCAACATGACTGAGAAGACATATGACCTGGTAGTGGACCAGTGTCAACATGACTGAGAAGACACATGACCTGGTAGTAGACCTGTGTCAACATGACTGAGAAGACACATGACCTGGTAGTAGACCAGTGTCAACATGACTGAGAAGACACATGACCTGGTAGTGGACCTGTGTCAACATGACTGAGAAGACACATGACCTGGTAGTGGACCAGTGTCAACATGACTGAGAAGACACATGACCTGGTAGTGGACCAGTGTCAACATGACTGAGAAGACACATGACCTGGTAGTGGACCAGTGTCAACATGACTGAGGAGACACATGACCTGGTAGTAGACCAGTGTCAACATGACTGAGAAGACACATGACCTGGTAGTAGACCTGTGTCAACATGACTGAGAAGACACATGACCTGGTAGTAGACCTGTGTCAACATGACTGAGAAGACATATGACCTGGTAGTGGACCAGTGTCAACATGACTGAGAAGACACATGACCTGGTAGTAGACCTGTGTCAACATGACTGAGAAGACACATGACCTGGTAGTAGACCAGTGTCAACATGACTGAGAAGACACATGACCTGGTAGTGGACCTGTGTCAACATGACTGAGAAGACACATGACCTGGTAGTGGACCAGTGTCAACATGACTGAGAAGACACATGACCTGGTAGTGGACCAGTGTCAACATGACTGAGAAGACACATGACCTGGTAGTGGACCAGTGTCAACATGACTGAGGAGACACATGACCTGGTAGTAGACCAGTGTCAACATGACTGAGAAGACACATGACCTGGTAGTGGACCAGTGTCAACATGACTGAGAAGACACATGACCTGGTAGTGGACCAGTGTCAACATGACTGAGAAGACACATGACCTGGTAGTGGACCTGTGTCAACATGACTGAGAAGACACATGACCTGGTAGTAGACCAGTGTCAACATGACTGAGAAGACACATGACCTGGTAGTAGACCAGTGTCAACATGACTGAGAAGACACATGACCTGGTAGTGGACCTGTGTCAACATGACTGAGAAGACACATGACCTGGTAGTGGACCAGTGTCAACATGACTGAGAAGACACATGACCTGGTAGTGGACCAGTGTCAACATGACTGAGAAGACACATGACCTGGTAGTGGACCAGTGTCAACATGACTGAGGAGACACATGACCTGGTAGTAGACCAGTGTCAACATGACTGAGAAGACACATGACCAGGTAGTGGACCAGTGTCAACATGACTGAGAAGACACATGACCTGGTAGTGGACCAATATCAACATGACTGAGAAGACACATGACCTGGTAGTGGACCAGTATCAACATGACTGAGAAGACACATGACCTGGTAGTGGACCAGTGTCAACATGACTGAGAAGACACATGACCTGGTAGTGGACCAATATCAACATGACTGAGAAGACACATGACCTGGTAGTGGACCAGTATCAACATGACTGAGAAGACACATGACCTGGTAGTGGACCTGTGTCAACATGACTGAGAAGACACATGACCTGGTAGTGGACCAGTGTCAACATGACTGAGAAGACACATGACCTGGTAGTGGACCAGTGTCAACATGACTGAGAAGACACATGACCTGGTAGTGGACCAGTATCAACATGACTGAGAAGACACATCACCTGGTAGTGGACCTGTGTCAACATGACTGAGAAGACACATGACCTGGTAGTGGACCAGTGTCAACATGACTGAGAAGACACATGACCTGGTAGTGGACCAGTGTCAACATGACTGAGAAGACACATGACCTGGTAGTGGACCAGTGTCAACATGACTGAGAAGACACATGACCTGGTAGTGGACCTGTGTCAACATGACTGAGAAGACACATGACCTGGTAGTGGACCAGTGTCAACATGACTGAGAAGACACATGACCTGGTAGTAGACCAGTGTCAACATGACTGAGGAGACACATGACCTGGTAGTAGACCAGTGTCAACATGACTGAGAAGACACATGACCTGGTAGTGGACCAGTGTCAACATGACTGAGGAGACACATGACCTGGTAGTAGACCAGTGTCAACATGACTGAGAAGACACATGACCTAGTAGTAGACCAGTGTCAACATGACTGAGAAGACATATGACCTGGTAGTGGACCAGTGTCAACATGACTGAGAAGACATATGACCTGGTAGTGGACCAGTGTCAACATGACTGAGAAGACACATGACCTGGTAGTAGACCTGTGTCAACATGACTGAGAAGACACATGACCTGGTAGTAGACCTGTGTCAACATGACTGAGAAGACACATGACCTGGTAGTAGACCTGTGTCAACATGACTGAGAAGACACATGACCTGGTAGTAGACCTGTGTCAACATGACTGAGAAGACATATGACCTGGTAGTGGACCAGTGTCAACATGACTGAGAAGACACATGACCTGGTAGTAGACCTGTGTCAACATGACTGAGAAGACACATGACCTGGTAGTAGACCAGTGTCAACATGACTGAGAAGACACATGACCTGGTAGTGGACCTGTGTCAACATGACTGAGAAGACACATGACCTGGTAGTGGACCAGTGTCAACATGACTGAGAAGACACATGACCTGGTAGTGGACCAGTGTCAACATGACTGAGAAGACACATGACCTGGTAGTGGACCAGTGTCAACATGACTGAGGAGACACATGACCTGGTAGTAGACCAGTGTCAACATGACTGAGAAGACACATGACCTGGTAGTAGACCTGTGTCACATGACTGAGAAGACACATGACCTGGTAGTAGACCTGTGTCAACATGACTGAGAAGACATATGACCTGGTAGTGGACCAGTGTCAACATGACTGAGAAGACACATGACCTGGTAGTAGACCTGTGTCAACATGACTGAGAAGACACATGACCTGGTAGTAGACCAGTGTCAACATGACTGAGAAGACACATGACCTGGTAGTGGACCTGTGTCAACATGACTGAGAAGACACATGACCTGGTAGTGGACCAGTGTCAACATGACTGAGAAGACACATGACCTGGTAGTGGACCAGTGTCAACATGACTGAGAAGACACATGACCTGGTAGTGGACCAGTGTCAACATGACTGAGGAGACACATGACCTGGTAGTAGACCAGTGTCAACATGACTGAGAAGACACATGACCTGGTAGTGGACCAGTGTCAACATGACTGAGAAGACACATGACCTGGTAGTGGACCAGTGTCAACATGACTGAGAAGACACATGACCTGGTAGTGGACCTGTGTCAACATGACTGAGAAGACACATGACCTGGTAGTAGACCAGTGTCAACATGACTGAGAAGACACATGACCTGGTAGTAGACCAGTGTCAACATGACTGAGAAGACACATGACCTGGTAGTGGACCAGTGTCAACATGACTGAGAAGACACATGACCTGGTAGTGGACCAGTGTCAACATGACTGAGAAGACACATGACCTGGTAGTGGACCAGTGTCAACATGACTGAGGAGACACATGACCTGGTAGTAGACCAGTGTCAACATGACTGAGAAGACACATGACCTGGTAGTGGACCAGTGTCAACATGACTGAGAAGACACATGACCTGGTAGTGGACCAATATCAACATGACTGAGAAGACACATGACCTGGTAGTGGACCAGTATCAACATGACTGAGAAGACACATGACCTGGTAGTGGACCAGTGTCAACATGACTGAGAAGACACATGACCTGGTAGTGGACCAATATCAACATGACTGAGAAGACACATGACCTGGTAGTGGACCAGTATCAACATGACTGAGAAGACACATGACCTGGTAGTGGACCTGTGTCAACATGACTGAGAAGACACATGACCTGGTAGTGGACCAGTGTCAACATGACTGAGAAGACACATGACCTGGTAGTGGACCAGTGTCAACATGACTGAGAAGACACATGACCTGGTAGTGGACCAGTATCAACATGACTGAGAAGACACATCACCTGGTAGTGGACCTGTGTCAACATGACTGAGAAGACACATGACCTGGTAGTGGACCAGTGTCAACATGACTGAGAAGACACATGACCTGGTAGTGGACCAGTGTCAACATGACTGAGAAGACACATGACCTGGTAGTGGACCAGTGTCAACATGACTGAGAAGACACATGACCTGGTAGTGGACCTGTGTCAACATGACTGAGAAGACACATGACCTGGTAGTGGACCAGTGTCAACATGACTGAGAAGACACATGACCTGGTAGTGGACCAGTGTCAACATGACTGAGAAGACACACGACCTGGTAGTGGACCTGTGTCAACATGACTGAGAAGACACATGACCTGGTATGAAAGACAAAACAAAACTAGATGGGAAATATTATCGACATTACTTTGCACTTTCACTGGCTGTCCCTCAGGTTGTGGCAGGAGGACACTTATTTGGCTTTTCACTGGCTGTCCCTCAGGTTGTGGCAGGAGGACACATGTTGGCTTTTCACTGGCTGTCCCTCAGGTTGTGGCAGGAGGACACATGTTGGCTTTTCACCCAGTAAATATTTGATTTTTTCTTCATCTTTTATAGTTTCAAATTCTTTGTATTGAATTATAATTTTGGGAAAGAAATATTCTCTTCGGTCTGAGTATTTGTATAGTAGGAAAGCAGCTCTCTCTCTCTCTCTCTCTCTTTCTCTCTCTCTCTCTCTCTCCTCCTCTCTCTCTCCTCTCTCTCTCTCTCTCTCTCTCTCTCTCTCCTCTCTCTCTCTCTCTCTCTCTCTCTCTCTCTCAGGGCTCTCCTTATAGAGGTGTCCTTCTCTCTATCTGATGGGTATACAGTAGTCCCACCACTACCAGTCACTACCAGGACATCATCCCACCCCTACCACTACCTAGACATCATCCCACCACTACCAGTCACTACCTAGACATCATCCCACCCCAACCACTACCTAGACATCATCCCACCACTACCATTCACTACCTAGACATCATCCCACCCCAATCACCACATAGACATCATCCCACCACTACCAGTCACTACCTAGACATCATCCCACCCCAACCACTACCTAGACATCATCCCACCACTACCAGTCACTACCTAGACATCATCCCACCCCAACCACTACCAGTCACCACCTAGATATCATCCCACCCCAATCACTACCAGTCACTACCTAGACATCATCCCACCCCAATCACTACCAGTCACTACCTAGACATCATCACACCCCAATCACCACCTAGACATCATCCCACCCCAACCACTACCAGTCACTACCTAGACATCATCCCACCCCAATCACTACCAGTCACTACCTAGACATCATCCCAACCCTACCACTACCTAGACATCATCCCACCACTACCAGTCACTACCTAGACATCATCCCACCCCAACCACTACCTAGACATCATCCCACCACTACCAGTCACTACCTAGACATCATCCCACCCCAAACACTACCAGTCACTACCTAGACATCATCCCACCCCAATCACTACCTAGACATCATCCCACCACTACCATTCACTACCTAGACATCATCCCACCACTACCAGTCACTACCTAGACATCATCCCACCCCAACCACTACCAGTCACTACCTAGACATCATCCCACCCCAACCACTACCAGTCACCACCTAGACATCATCCCACCCCAATCACTACCTAGACATCATCCCACCACTACCAGTCACTACCTAGACATCATCCCACCACTACCAGTCACTACCTAGACATCATCCCACCACTACCAGTCACTACCTAGACATCATCCCACCCCAACCACTACCAGTCACTACCTAGACATCATCCCACCCCAACCACTACCAGTCACCACCTAGACATCATCCCACCCCAATCACTACCTAGACATCATCCCACCACTACCAGTCACTACCTAGACATCATCCCACCCCAATCACTACCAGTCACTACCTGGACATCATCCCACCACTACCATTCACTACCTAGACATCATCCCACCACTACCAGTCACTACCTAGACATCATCCCACCCCAGTCACCACCCCTACTCCCCTCCTCCTCTGCCCACTATCCAAAACCCTGTACCCCATCTCCCCTCTCCCATGCCACCCCCCTCCCTACAACTGACACCACCTGGACACTGTACCTCTCCCCTCCCCCTCTCCACCTGAAATGACGACCAAAACCCTTATCTAGTGAAGCGTGACACACACACACACACACACACACACACACACACACACACACACACACACACACACACACACACACACACACACACACACACACACACACACACACACACAGAGAGAGCTAGGTTCTCTAATTAATTCCTGAGAGTTTTAATTAGTCCATCCAATTACCAGCAGTAATGCCCCACATTCATTATGTCACATTTCACCAGCAACACACACACACACACACACACACACACACCATTATGTCACATTTCACCAGCAACACACACACACACACACACACACACACACACACACACACACACACACACACACACACACACACACACACACACACACACACTGTCAATTCAGCTCCAATCACCTGCAGAGAAGTCTGTGTGTGTTTCTCTGTGGACATAGAAGAAGTCATAGCTACCTGCCTGCCCTGTAGTTCTAGTAGGAGCCAGTCCCAGTAGTAGAATAAGGTGTTATCTACAACAGGACTGGAGGGTCAACCTGCCCTGTAGTTCTAGTAGGAGCCAGTCCCAGTAGTAGAATAAGGTGTTATCTACAACAGGACTGGAGGGTCAACCTGCCTGCCCTGTAGTTCTAGTTGGACGCAAGGCCAAACATACACTTGAGTTGCTTATCAAGATGGCATTGAATGTTCCTGAGTGGCCTAGTTACAGTTTTGAGTTAAATCCGATTGAAAATCTATGACAAGACTTGAAAATGTCTTGTAGCACAACAACATGTGGGATATGTCCAGGGGCATGAATACTTCCTGAAGGCTCCGTATGTGTCGATGTTACACCCCTGATGCATTTACAGTAGCTGTGGCGATAGCTGACTGGTGCTCTAGAACTGTTATTGAACCCTGTTGTCCTGGTGATGATCCCATCGCCACGACAACCGCCTGGAAACCAGATGGATCGGATTACTTTGTTATTAAATTATGAATATCAATTAAACGATGTGTGTCTGTGTGCCCATGTGTGTGTCTGTGTGCCCATGGTGTGTCTGTGTGCCCATGTGTGTGTCTGTGTGCCCATGTGTGTGTCTGTGTGCCCATGTGTGTGTCTGTGTGCCCATGTGTGTGTCTGTGTGCCCATGTGTGTGTCTGTGTGCCCATGTGTGTGTCTGTGTGCCCATGTGTGTGTCTGTGTGCCCATGTGTGTGTCTGTGTGCCCATGTGTGTGTCTGTGTGCCCATGTGTGTGTCTGTGTGCCCATGTGTGTGTCTGTGTGCCCATGTGTGTGTCTGTGTGCCCATGTGTGTGTCTGTGTGCCCATGTGTGTGTCTGTGTGCCCATGTGTGTGTCTGTGTGCCCATGTGTGTGTCTGTGTGCCCATGTGTGTGTCTGTGTGCCCATGTGTGTGTCTGTGTGCCCATGTGTGTGTCTGTGTGCCCATGTGTGTGTCTGTGTGCCCATGTGTGTGTCTGTGTGCCCATGTGTGTGTCTGTGTGCCCATGTGTGTGTCTGTGTGCCCATGTGTGTGTCTGTGTGCCCATGTGTGTGTCTGTGTGCCCATTTGTGTGTCTGTGTGCCCATTTGTGTGTCTGTGTGCCCATTTGTGTGTGAGTTGCATTATTAAATGACTCATATTAATATGAATCGGACAGGAAAGAGGTAATAATGTCCCTGTGGTAGTTAGCATAATGCTGATAGATGAAAGGATATGGTGTGTGTGTGTGTGTGTGTGTGTGTGTGTTCGTTCATGTGTGTGTGTTCGTGTGTGTGTTCTTTTTCATCGGGGGAAAGGGCGATGGATTTATCTTAATTAGGATCTCAGTAGAAAGGTAAACCACGGCACTGGGGTTGGACACACACACACACACACACACACACACACACACACACACACACACACACACACACACACACACACACACACACACACACACACACACACACACTAGACACACACACACACACACACACACACACACACACACACACACACACACACACACACACACACACACACACACACACACACACACTAGACACACACCCACACACACACACTAGACACACACAAACACACACACACTAGACACACACACACACACACATCTGTGTGTGCATGATCTTATTTAGGGTGATTTAGCTAATCTCTTCCTTCTGTTCACGCCTGCTAGCATTCATGCATACTTAGCACATTAGCTTTCATGCAGTTCTACCATGTAAAACATGCTAATAACCATTAGCATATTTAGCATGTTAGCTTCCATTCAGTTCTACCATATAAACCATGCTAAATATCATTAGCATATTTAGCATGTTAGCTTCCATGCAGTTCTACCATTTAAATCATGCTAACAGCCATTGGCATACCAGAAAACACAAACAATTGTGTGTTTTTAAAAAGACAATTCCCACGTTCACACTAGTTTGTTGAGTTTTTCTTCGGGGGACAGAGTTGTTTTGAAGAGAATATTGTGGTGTTTTGTCTAAGATGACGGGCTGAGTGATTTAAATGGCAACTAAAAGTGTAGTTGTGTTTTGAGTTGCAGTGTTTTTTTAGAAGAAACAGAACGTTCTTAAAGGTTTTCTATCGTTCACACACACACACACACACACACACACACACACACACACACACACGCGCGCGCGCACGCGCGCACGCACACGCACGCGCACGCACACACACACACACACACACACACACACACACACACACACACACACACACACACACACACACACACACACACACACACACACGTTATTTAAGTGAATGTGACTATCAGACAGTGGTAAGTGATTCATTAAGTGTCCTGCTGTGTTAATCACCCTCCTGTGACATCACTAACGAGGATATGTAATTAATGCTTCTCTAATTGCACAGTGCTGGCCAATCAGGCTGCTCGCTCCTGTGGTGAATTTGCATAATTAGAACCCAAGACTTTCTGGGAGTCTCCTGGGCAGTAGGTGGGCTCGTCTCCTCTCGTTCATCCTCCTCTCCAATGGGAAGACTTAAGAGCATTGACACACAACCAGGTAGAACGTTCAGAGCTGTTGTGTTCTAGAATCTGTATCTAACCTGTATTTAACTAGGCTGTTGTGTTCTAGAATCTCTGCAGTGTAAACAGATCGTTGACAGGACTTATTTCCTGTCTCAAAGGTTTCTGCTTGTATTAACAACAGCCCATGTAATATGATTTAACCTGTATTTAACTAGACAAGTCAGTTAAGAACAAATTCTTATTTACAATGATTGCCTGCACTGGCCAAACCCGGACGACGCTGTTGCGTGCCGCCCTATGGGACTCCCAATGACGGGTGGTTGTGATACAGCCTGGATTCGAACCAGGGTGTCTGTAGTGACGCCTCTAGCACTGAGATGCAGTGCCTTATTGATTTATTATTCATTTATTTCACCTTTATTTAACCAGGTAGACTAGTTGAGAACACCTTTATTTAACCAGGTTGACTAGTTGAGAACACCTTTATTTAACCAGGTAGACTAGTTGAGAACACCTTTATTTAACCAGGTAGACTAGTTGAGAACACCTTTATTTAACCAGGTAGACTAGTTGAGAACACCTTTATTTAACCAGGTAGACTAGTTGAGAACACCTTTATTTAACCAGGTAGACTAGTTGAGAACACCTTTATTTAACCAGGTAGACTAGTTGAGAACACCTTTATTTAACCAGGTAGACTAGTTGAGAACACCTTTATTTAACCAGGTAGACTAGTTGAGAACACCTTTATTTAACCAGGTAGACTAGTTGAGAACACCTTTATTTAACCAGGTAGGCTGGTTGAGAACACCTTTATTTAACCAGGTAGACTAGTTGAGAACACCTTTATTTAACCAGGTAGACTAGTTGAGAACACCTTTATTTAACCAGGTAGACTAGTTGAGAACACCTTTATTTAACCAGGTAGGCTAGTTGAGAACACCTTTATTTAACCAGGTAGACTAGTTGAGAACACCTTTATTTAACCAGGTAGACTAGTTGAGAACACCTTTATTTAACCAGGTAGACTAGTTGAGAACACCTTTATTTAACCAGGTAGACTAGTTGAGAACACCTTTATTTAACCAGGTAGACTAGTTGAGAACTAGTTCTCATTTACAACTATGACCTGGCCAAGATAAAGCAAAGCAATTCGACACAAACAACAACAGAGAGTTACACATGGAATAAACAAACATACAGTCAATAATACAGTAGATAGAAATCTATATACAGTGTGTGCAAATGAGGTAAGATAAGGGAGGTAAGGCATTAAATAGGCCATAGTGGTGAGGTAATTACGATATAGCAATTAAAACACTGGAGTGAATAGATGTGCAGAAGATGAATGTGCAAGTAGAGATACTGGGGTGCAAAGGAGCAAAATAAATAAATACAGTATGGTGATGAGGTAGATTGGATGGGCTATTTACAGATGGGCTGTGTACAGGTGCAGTGATCTGTGAGCTGCTCTGACAGCTGGTGCTTAAAGTTAGTGAGGGAGATGAGAGTCTCCAGCTTCAGCAATTTTTGCAGTTTGTTCCAGTCATTGGCAGCAGAGAACTGGAAGGAAAGGCGGCCAATGGGGGAATTGGCTCTGGGGCTGATCAGTGAAATATACCTGCTGGAGCGCGTGCTGCAGGTGGGTGCTGCTATGGTGACCAGTGCACTGAGAAAAGGTGTGGCTTTACCTAGCAAAGACTTGTAGATGACCTGGAGCCAGTGCGCCACTCAGGAGCCCACGATTGAATGTAACATGGGGTTAATCAGTCATTTTTTTAAACTCTTCGGCTAAGAAACTCCCAACTGAGCTGAACAAACAGGCAGCAAATGAGAAGAATCCGAGTCTAGTTGTCTGTCTGTCTGCTTCTTCCCAAGTCGGTGAGAAAGACAACAACAGGACAATACTAAAGACTGACCCATTTCCTGAACTAATTCTCCATGGTCCTGTAATGCGTTTACGTTGTTTACATGTTATACGAGCTGCGTCAGAACTTGTTCGAACACCGTTGTCAAGGAGACACTCTCTGTCACACTGGTTTGTGTGACGTCCCAAATGACACCTTATTCCCTATACGGTGTGCCTCTACCCCCCCATGGGCCCTGGTCAAAAGTAGTGCACTATATCCCAAATGACACCTTTCCCTATATACCATTCCCTATACGGTGTGCCTCTACCCCCCCATGGGCCCTGGTCAAAAGTTGTGCACTGGTAAAGGAATAGGGTACCATTTGGGGTGTTGGAGTAGAGCGAGGAAGTAGTGCACTGGTAAAGGAATAGGGTACCATTTGGGGTGTTGGAGTAGAGCGGGGAAGTAGTGCACTGGTAAGGGAATAGGGTACCATTTGGGGTGTTGGAGTAGAGCGGGGAAGTAGTGCACTGGTAAGGGAATAGGGTACCATTTGGGGTGTTGGAGTAGAGCGGGGAAGTAGTGCACTGGTAAGGGAATAGGGTACCATTTGGGGTGTTGGAGTAGAGCGAGGAAGTTTGGGGAAGTTTTTGGAGGAGCGAGAGGAAGGGGTGATGGGGGGGGGGGCTTGTCGCTCGACAACACCGGTATCACCACAGGGATTAGTGTTTTGGCAATGAGGATTACCGCGGCGGCCGATCAGTGGAAGGAGATTTAGCCCGAAACGACAACAAGCGTCATCAAACCGAGTTTGGTGTCCTGTTATCCAATTTAGACGGATTTGAGTCTGTAATTACTGTTGTTTCACTCATTCACACACTAGACACTATATCTGACTGTAGCAAACAGACCCATCTTATACCACGGTAGAGGACCTTAAACCATATACCACAGTAGAGGACCTTATACCACAGTAGAGGACCTTAAACCACATACCACGGTAGAGGACCTTAAACCATATACCACGGTAGACGACCTTAAACCATATACCACAGTAGAGGACCTTAAACCATATACCAGGTAGAGGCCCTTAAACCACGGTAGAGGACCGTAAACCATATACCACAGTAGAGGACCTTAAACCATATACCACGGTAGAGGACCTTAAACCATATACCAGGTAGAGGACCTTAAACCATATACCACCGTAGAGGACCTTAAACCATATACCACGGTAGAGGACTTAAACCATATACCACGGTAGAGGACCTTAAACCATATACCACGTAGAGGACCTTAAACCATATACCACAGTAGAGGACCTTAAACAATATACCACGTAGAGGACCTTAAACCATATACTGTACCAAGGTAGAAGACCTTAAACCATATACCACGGTAGAGGACCTTAAACCATATACCACGGTAGAAGACCTTAAACCATATACCACAGTAGAGGACCTTAAACCATATACCACAGTAGAGGACCTTAAACCATATACCACGGTAGAGGACCTTAAACCATATACCACGGTAGAGGACCTTAAACCATATACCAGGTAGAGGCCCTTAAACCACGGTAGAGGACCTTAAACCATATACCACAGTAGAGGACCTTAAACCATATACCACAGTAGAGGACCTTAAACCATATACCACGGTAGAGGACCTTAAACCATATACCACGGTAGAGGACCTTAAACCATATACCAGGTAGAGGCCCTTAAACCACAGTAGAGGACCTTAAACCATATACCACAGTAGAGGACCTTTAACCATGGTAAAAGACCTTAAACCATATACCACAGTAGAGGACCTTAAACCATGGTAGAGGACCTCAAACCATATACCACGGTAGAGGACTTAAACCATATACCACGGTAGAGGACTTAAACCATATACCACGTAGAGGACCTTAAACCATATACCACGTAGAGGACCTTAAACCATATACCACGGTAGAGGACCTTAAACAATATACCACGTAGAGGACCTTAAACCATATACCACAGTAGAGGACCTTAAACCATATACCACAGTAGAGGTCCTTAAACCACGGTAGAGGACCTTAAACCATATACCACGTAGAGGACCTTAAACCATATACCACGGTAGAGGACCTTAAACCATATACCAGGTAGAGGACCTTAAACCACGGTAGAGGACCTTAAACCATATACCACGGTAGAGGACTTAAATCATATACCACGGTAGAGGACCTTAAACCATATTCCACGGTAGAGGACCTTAAACCATATACCACGGTAGAGGACTTAAACCATATACCACGGTAGATGACCTTAAACCATATACCACGTAGAGGACCTTAAACCATATACCACGTAGAGGACCTTAAACCATATACCACATAGAGGACCTTAAACCATATACCACAGTAGAGGACCTTAAACCATATACCACGTAGAGGACCTTAAACCATATACCACGTAGAGGACCTTAAACCATATACCACAGTAGAGGACCTTTAACCATGGTAAAAGACCTTAAACCATATACCACAGTAGAGGACCTTAAACCATGGTAGAGGACCTCAAACCATATACCACGGTAGAGGACTTAAACCATATACCACGGTAGAGGACTTAAACCATATACCACGTAGAGGACCTTAAACCATATACCACGTAGAGGACCTTAAACCATATACCACGGTAGAGGACCTTAAACAATATACCACGTAGAGGACCTTAAACCATATACCACAGTAGAGGACCTTAAACCATATACCACAGTAGAGGTCCTTAAACCACGGTAGAGGACCTTAAACCATATACCACGTAGAGGACCTTAAACCATATACCACGGTAGAGGACCTTAAACCATATACCAGGTAGAGGACCTTAAACCACAGTAGAGGACCTTAAACCATATTCCACGGTAGAGGACCTTAAACCATATACCACGGTAGAGGACTTAAACCATATACCACGGTAGATGACCTTAAACCATATACCACGTAGAGGACCTTAAACCATATACCACGTAGAGGACCTTAAACCATATACCACGTAGAGGACCTTAAACCATATACCACAGTAGAGGACCTTAAACCATATACCACGTAGAGGACCTTAAACCATATACCACGTAGAGGACCTTGAACCATATACCACAGTAGAGGACCTTAAACCATATACCACGTAGAGGACCTTAAACCATATACCAGGTAGAGGACCTTATACCACTGTAGAGGACCTTAAACCATATACCACGTAGAGGACCTTAAACCATATACCACGTAGAGGACCTTAAACCATATACCACGTAGAGGACCTTAAACCATATACCACGGTAGAGGACCTTAAACCATATACCACGTAGAGGACCTTAAACCATATACCACATAGAGGACCTTAAACCATATACCACGTAGAGGACCTTAAACCACGGTAGAGGACCTTAAACCATATACCACAGTAGAGGACCTTAAACCATATACCACAGTAGAGGACCTTAAACCATATACCACGTAGAGGACCTTAAACCACGGTAAAGGACCTTAAACCATATACCACAGTAGAGGAACTTAAACCATATACCACAGTAGAGGACCTTAAACCATATACCACGGTAGAGGACCTTAAACCATATACCACGGTAGAGGACCTTAAACCATATACCACAGTAGAGGACCTTATACCATATACCACGTAGAGGACCTTAAACCACGGTAGAGGACCTTAAACCATACACCACGGTGGGCCGATGTTAATCCTACTCTCGGAAACTGTTCTACTGACTTTGGAATGCTAGCTACTTTGGAATGCTAGCTATGTTGGAATGCTAGCTATGTTGGAATGATAGCTACTTTGGAATGCTAGCTACTTTGGAATGCTAGCTATGTTGGAATGCTAGCTACTTTGGATTGCTAGCCACAGTAACTGTATTCAGATAAATGTTATTGGTTGCGTAAACATATTTTGCAGATGATATCGCGGGTGTAGAGAAATGCTTATTCTCCAAAAGTGCTGTAATACCCACCAAAAAAGTGTAAAGTACCTCTCCTTGTCTCTCAGGAACAACAACAAATAGTTTTTGGAATCCTCCACTTCTGCCGAAAAGATTAAGGGCTTGTGCGACGTGCTATTCTTTCCCCCCCATCTTTCTTCTCCCTAAACAGTCTGTTTATAGGTTCCACTAGGGAACGACGGGACAAAGACTTTGCAGAGGAGAGGATTTCTGGTCTTCTGTAAAAATGAAAGGGAGGAAAGAGTGGATGGAGGTAATTACAGAGGAATAAACAGGAAGTATTTAAATGAGGGATTTGAGAGGAGAGAAAGAGAAACGGATGATGAGCGAGAGAGAGAGAGACGGACGATGAGAGAGAGAGAAAGATGAATAAAGAGTAAGAGAGAGACAGAGAGAGAGAGTTTGTTGTTTCAGATACAAGTGGATAGACTCTATATTCTCAGTCATAATGAAAATGCATTTAGTCTCATCTCTCTCCTGCTGTTGTTCGACACTGAAACCACGTTCTGCCAGAAGAACACTCGGAACAATCACCTATTGTGTTCTAAACGTTCTATTGTTCTAAAGGGGATTCTGTTGTGGCGACAGCGGAAGCTTGTCGTGCGGCTTGTCTTCATCCTGTCTTTATTGCTGCTTCTTAAATCAACATTATCTCTAATTAGCATGTCGTTGGATAAACATGAGTTACATCATCATAAGACACTTGAATAAGCATTAGTTTATATTAAGGGTCATTTGAATAAACATCAGGTTTCTTATTGTTGGAAAAGTGTTTATTCCAAAACGCTCAGAATATAAAGATTATACAGTTTATAAAGTGTTATGTTGAAGGAATCTCGACCTACACACACGCGTGTATATGAATCAGAGATGTCTATGATGTATCATTTATAGACTTTAATAAGGGATTCTGATACATTCCATAAAGAATGTTCCAGAATCAGAATGGTGCTTCTAGAATGCAATCGTCTCAGAACAATGGACTGTATTAAAGAGCTTAGCAACCAGACAGCCTCGGAGCGCTTGTTGAAAGCTTGTCCAAGTAGTCAGCTCCTAGTTTGAACCCAACTCCAGCATGACAGAACCTGTATTGGGGATGTCTGCTACCCGTGTTAGACTAGCGTGCCGTGTGTTTCAGTGTGGTATGTAGGTGCAAGCATGTTAATATCACTGGTTACCCACATGGAAAGAAATACTACAGTTTACTATAGAATACTACAGTTTACTATAGAATACTACAGTTTACTATAGAATACTACAGTTTACTATAGAATACTACAGTTTACTGTAGAATACTACAGTTTACTATAGAATACTACAGTTTACTATAGAATACTACAGTTTACTATAGAATACTACAGTTTACTATAGAATACTACAGTTTACTATAGAATACTACAGTTTACTATAGAATACTACAGTTTACTGTAGAATACTACAGTTTACTATAGAATACTACAGTTTACTATAGAATACTACAGTTTACTATAGAATACTACAGTTTACTATAGAAATACTACAGTTTACTATAGAATACTACAGTTTACTATAGAATACTACAGTTTACTGTAGAATACTACTGTTTACTATAGAATACTACAGTTTACTATAGAATACTACAGTTTACTGTAGAATACTACAGTTTACTATAGAATACTACAGTTTACTATAGAATACTACAGTTTACTGTAGAATACTACTGTTTACTATAGAATACTACATTTTACTATAGAAATACTACAGTTTACTATAGAATACTACAGTTTACTATAGAATACTACAGTTTACTATAGAATACTACAGTACTTACTACAGAATTGTGTAGTAAACTGTAGGCTACCATACTACCCCTTGATCGTATAGTGCTTACTATAGAATATTGTAGTATAACGTAGAATACATAGATACTACACACTGTAGTATCCCTCAATCATGTGCAGTACTCACTATATGATGTTGTAGTGTACTGTAGAATACTATAGTAAATACTACAGTAATGTCCGCAAAACACTACACTTGTATATCCCTGTGCAAGTCCCTGCCCATTCCCCACCCGCATATCCCAGTTTCTGTACACCATCAGTGGGAAACCTACATGCCAAGCAGAGACCATATATTGTGTTCCCTACAGATGATAGAAAAGACCAGAAGCTGTGAACGATCTGTTCAGACACCAGTCCTACCTACAGATTATACAACATACCAGAAGCTGTGAATGATCTGTTCAGACAGCAGTCCTACCTACAGATTATACAACATACCAGAAGCTGTGAACGATCTGTTCAGACACCAGTCCTACCTACAGATTATACAACATACCAGAAGCTGTGAACGATCTGTTCAGACACCAGTCCTACCTACAGATTATAGAAAATGTGTTAGTATTGCCTCAAGTAGGAAGCCTGCACTTCTATGTCAAACAGAAACACTACAGTAACTACTACAGCATACTACAGCATACTACAGCATACTACAGCATACTACAGCACACTACAGCACACTACAGCATACTACAGCACACTACAGCACACTACAGCATACTACAGCATACTACAGCATACTACAGCACACTACAGCATACTACAGCATACTACAGCATACTACAGCATACTACAGCATACTACAGCATACTACAGTCTGCTAAAACACTACAGTAACTACTACAGCATACTACAGCATACTACAGCACACTACAGCACACTACAGCATACTACAGCATACTACAGTCTGCTAAAACACTACAGTAACTACTACAGTCTGCTAAAACACTACAGCATACTACAGCGTACTACAGTCTGCAAAAACACTACAGTAAATACTGCAGCATACTACAGTCTGCAAAAACACTACAGTAACTACTACA
>NW_022265952.1:0-7500 GCF_002021735.2 Oncorhynchus kisutch | reverse complement strand
GTGCGAGTGCAACTAACGCACCACCGCGAGGGAATGAACATAATAAGGGTACAGGAGAAGAGAGAAGGTGGGCAGATGTGGTTGGAAAAGCAGGAGAGGAAGGCAGTGTGGATACGGGGGCAATTGTGGTAGATCAGAACAAAGAGGGAGGGGAAACAGTAGGTGAGATTGCGACTGCTGTCGCTGAGGTGGTGTTGGAAAATGAAATTGGAAGTCAAGAGGAGATTGAAATAATGGAAAAGGAAGCGGATGTTTTCAAAATACCGAGGAGTAAAAGGAAGAATTTAAGGGGTGGTGAAGGGTCTAATTCTAAGAGAAAGGTAGAGTTTGATAAATCAATTGAAGATGAACAAGGTGTAGAGATGGTGGAGTATTCTTCTGGGAGGATAGTGAGAGTGAGTCGTCTGACGCTTCACAACAATATAGTGAGATAAATGGGGTGGAAGGGAGGTATGGGATCGAGAGGATACGTCAATTTTTGAAGTTGACAAAAGGGAAGAAATATATGCAGGATTACAATGTAACTGATTTTTTCCCTGAACGTGAATTGTTTATTGAATCAGCAAAGTTTCTGATGTCAAAAATTACAGGGGAAGTTTGAAAAGCCCTGAAATTGCTAGACTCAAGAAAGTGGTCACAAGAGTGATAAGTGATGTAAATTCTAAAGAAAATGAAAGAGTTCAGTTGCAGTCTTAACTCTGTAAAGAGATGTGGTGGCTGGATCTTCCTCTGTATATTTTTTTTATCCATGAGCAGTTTTAAGATTTCTTCTTTAAACGTAAATGGGGCAAGAGATGTTAAAAAAAGAGCCATGGTGTATGAGTTAATTAGGGGAAAGGGAAGTGACATCATTTTTCTACAAGAAACGCATAGTAATTTGGAAAATGAAGTTATGTGGCAACAGGAGTGGGGGGGGACAGTGGTGTGTAGTCATAAAACTCAAAAAGTGGGGGTGTGGTTATCTTGTTCTCAAAAGGGTTTTTGCCATTGTCATATGAGGTTGAAGAGGTAGTTGAGGGGAGGTTATTAAAAGTTAGAGCAAGGTATGAAAACATCACTATGTGTCTGATAAATGTATATGCCCCAGTGGTGACAGTTGAGAGGGTATGTTTTTTAGAGACACTATCAAATACCATTGAGAAATGTAACAAAGAAGATTATTTGTTTATTGCTGGGGATTTTAACTGCACAGTTAGTGATTTAGATAGAAATCACCAAGAACCTCATATAGCCTCAAGGATGTTTTTAAAACGCCTCATTGTAACAAATGAATTGTGTGATATTTGGCGGAGTCAACATGGAGGAACAAGGCAGTACACCTGGGCGCATGTGAGAGAGAACATCATTTCTATGGCCAGGTTAGATAGGTTTTATGTTTTTGAACATCAATCTCAGGTCTGTAAATCAAGTGTGATAACTCCAGTGGGATTTTCTGATCATTGTTTAATAACAGAGGTGGTGTTCATTAACGATGTAAAACCCAAAAGCGCATACTGGCATTTTAATATAACTTTATTGAGTGATGCTCACTTCAGGAAATGTTTCAGTTTTTTTTGGGAGAGGTGGAGGTCTCAAAAGGCCAGTTTTGTATCCATTCAACAGTGGTGGGATATAGTGAAAATACAGATTCAACAATTTTGTAATCAATACACGAGGAATGTCACCAAAGATATCACCAGATCAATGAAAGCCCTAGAGATTGAAATAGTGGAACTCATGACGTTGGTTGAGACCACAGGAGATCGAGGCCATACTCAGGCCCTCAAGAGGAGAAAAACTGCATTGGCAGACCTGCTGGGTATCAGAGCACAGGGGGCACTGGTGAGAAGTAAATTTCAGGGAATATCTGAAATGGATGCCTCATCCAAATTTTTCTTTGGTTTAGAGAAAAAGAATGGACAAAGAAAAATTATTCATTGTCTCAAATCAGCTGTTGGACAAGAGCTCACTAGCCCTAGTGAAATTAGAAAGAGGGCAGTAGAGTTCTATGCTGAGCTCTACAAGTGTGAGTACAAAGAGGACAAAACAGTGACACAGCAGTTCTTTGATGGGCTCCCAAAGGTGGCTGCAGAAGCTCAGGTTGAGCATTTGACCGAGTTGAACATCAATATTTATGGCACACGTTTGAGGCGTTTGGGTTCAGCTCTGGTTTTATTGCCATGATAAAGGTGATATATGGTGACATTGAAAGTGTATTGAAAGTTAACGGTGGTTTGAGTGCTCCTTTTAAAGTGTGTAGAGGTATTAGGCAGGGATGTTCTATGTCAGGGATGTTATATGCCATTGCTATAGAGCCACTACTAAATAGCATTAGAAGTCGCATTGCAGGGGTGTGCCTTTCAGAGGATGTTCCTCCTATTCGTCTCTCAGCCTATGCTGATGATGTAGTTGTGCTAGTGAAAAATCAAGCGGAGGTGGATAGCTTGGGTCTAATGGTTGATCGTTTTAGGGGAATATCCTCTGCAAAGGTAAATTGGGAAAAGAGTTGTGCGTTACAGATTGGAGAATGGTCTGGAGGGATCATGGCTTTGCCAGGGGGGCTAGAATGGTGTAAGGGAGGTTTTAAGTATCTTGGAGTATACCTAGGAGATGAGGGGACTATGGAAAAAAATTGGAGTGGGGTGGTTGAAATGGTGGAAGGGAGGATGAGGAGATGGCGTTGGTTATTATCTCGTATGTCATATAGGGGGCGCACTATTATAGTTAACAATGTGATTGCATCTGCACTGTGGCATCGGTTGTCAGTTTTAGAACCACCATCTGGCCTTCTGGCTAAGATACAGGCAATTATTGTAGATTTCTTTTGGGATAAATATCACTGGGTTCCACAAAGTGTTTTGTATTTGTCAAAAGAAGAGGGGGGACAAGGTCTTGTACATCTTGCTAGTAGGGCTGCTGCTTTCCGGTTTCAGTTTATTCAAAGGTTACTTTATGGACCGGAAAATGTGGTGTGGAGAGGGGTGGCAGGTCTTATATTACAACGGGTTGGAGGATTAGGTTTAAAGAAGGCTTTATTTCTGGTTGATAGTAGCCATATTTCTAGGGAGGGAGTACCTCCGTTTTACAGAGGACTTCTCAGAGTGTGGAGCATAATGAAGGTGTCCAGACGAACTTCAGTGGAGTCAGTGCATTGGCTGTTGGAGGAACCTCTGGTGTATGGGGCAAGACTGGATTGTACAACTGCAGCTGTTCCACATTTCTCCAAGATTCTGGTGAAGGGGAAAATCATCACCTTAAGACAGTTAATGGCCATGGCTGGGCCCGCCTTAATGGATAGAAGACGGGGTGGCAGAACATTTGGGGATGAGGTCGGAAAGGATTGTCGGACAAATGCTGGGGAGCTGTAGGAAGGCTCTGTCAGCGGAAGAATGGGGTATGCTTAGTAGCCACAAGAAGAATGTACAAGATGAAGACGTCTCATTTCCAAGACTAGGGATTACACCAGGTATCCCAGAGTCAGAAAGAAAGGCGTTATTGCTGGATTTGAGAGGGTTGGAGGAGGTGGGTTTGGATGAGGTGAATGGAAGGACTTGTATAGGGGGTGTGTCAAGGTGTTGAATAAAGATAAATTGAAAAATAGAAAAGACACTCCATGGAGGGTAAAATTGGGCATTGATGATAGGGTAAAGCCAGCATGGAGGGCACTGTACAAACCACCGTTACAAAAGGGTACTGGTGATATGCAATGGAGGGTTTTACATGGCATCATTGCAGTTAATGCTTTTGTATCTGTTATTAACTCAGATGTTAGAGATGGATGTCCTTTTTGTAATATAAGAGAAACCATTTTTCACTGTTTTATGGAGTGTGAGAGGATAAAACCTCTATTGGAAATGATGGAATCTTTGTTTAAAGCTGTAGGGGAATTTTTCAATAACACTGTTTTTATTTTGGGGTTTCAATATAGTAAACAACAGAAAAGAAAATGTCAAATGTTAAATTTTATTTTGGGACAAGCTAAGATGTCAATTTTTCTGAGTAGAAAACACAAGATAGAAACGGGATATGGGAAGGATGTAAGATGTGTTTTTAAAGGATTAGTGAAAGCAAGAATAAAGTAGATTTTGAGTTCTTTCAGCTGTAAAAGATCTCCTATTATTTGAGGAGAAGTGGGCCTACGAAAGAGCGCTTTGTTTTGTAGAGGAGGGGCAATTATTTTTTTCTGATGAAATAAGTTGAATGTATATGTTATGTATGTATTTTTGTTTAGGAATTACATTTGTTGTTTCATTTCTGAAAAGGCAGTGTGTCTTTTTATTTTATGTTAACACTTGAGTAAAAAATAAAGGTTTTATAAAAACTCAAAAACTCTCTCTCTGTCTCTCTATCTCTCTCTGTCTCTCTCTCTCTCTCTCTCTCTCTCTCCTCTCTCTCTCTCTCTCTCTCTCTCTCTCTCTCTCTCTCTCTCTCTCTCTCTCTCTCTCCTCTCTCCTCTCTCTCCTCTCTCTCTCTCTCTCTCTCCTCTCTCTCCTCTCTCTCTCTCTCTCTATCTCTCTCTCTCTCTCTCTCTCTCTCTCTCTCTCTCTCTCTCTCTCTCCTCTCTCTCCTCTCTCTCTCTCTCTCTCTCTCTCTCTCTCTCTCTCTCTGTCTCTCTGTCTCTCTCTCTCTCTCTCTCTCTCTCTCTGTCTCTCTGTCTCTCTCTCTCTCTCTCTCTCTCTCTCTCTGTCTCTCTGTCTCTCTCTCTCTCTCTCTCTCTCTCTCTCTCTCTCTCTCTCTCTCTCTCTCTCTCTCAGTTTCAATTCAAGGAACTTTATTGGCATGGGAAACATGTATTTACATTGCCTAAGCAAGTGAAAATAGATAATAAACAAAAGTGAAATAAACAATAAAAATGAACAGTAAACATTACACTCACAGAAGTTCCAAAAGACTAAAGACATTTCAAATGTAATATTTATATATATATACAGTGTTGTAATGATGTGCAAATAGTTAAAGTACACAAGGGAAAATAAATCAACATAAATATGGGTTGTATTTACAATGGTGTTTGTTCTTCA
Organism: Oncorhynchus kisutch; assembly: GCF_002021735.2. NCBI lineage: Eukaryota > Metazoa > Chordata > Actinopteri > Salmoniformes > Salmonidae > Oncorhynchus > Oncorhynchus kisutch. The sequence goes on along the minus strand of NW_022265952.1, from coordinate 2,500 downwards.
CTGGTTGCCCTTTTCTTGTGACAACCGGTCACAAATCTTGCTGCTGTGATGTCACACTGTGGTATTTCACCCAGTAGATATGGGAGTTTATCAAATTTGGGTTTGTTTTCTAATTCTTTGTGGATCTGTGTAATCTGAGGGAAATATGTGTCTCTAATATGGTCATACATTGGACAGGAGTTTAGGAAGTGCAGCTCAGTTTCCACCTCATTTTGTGGGCAGTGAGCACATAGCCTGTCTTCTCTTGAGAGCCAGGTCTGCCTACGGCGGCCTTTCTCAATAGCAAGGCTATGCTCACTGAGTCTGTACATAGTCAAAGCTTTCCTTAAGTTTGCATCAGTCACAGTGGTCAGGTATTCTGCCACTGTGTACTCTCTGTGTAGGGCCAAATAGCATTCTAGTTTGCTCTGTTTTTTAAAAATTCTTTCCAATGTATCAAGTAATCATCTTTTAGTTGGCTGGGTCTAATTGTGTTGCTGTCCGGGGGCTCTGTGGGGTGTGTTTGTGTTTATAAACAGAGCCCCAGGACCAGCTTGCTTAGGGGACTTTTCTCCAGGTTCATCTCGCTGTAGGTGATGGCTTTGTTATGGAAGGTTTGTGAATCGCTTCCTTTTAGGTGGTTGTAGAATTTAACAGCTCTTTTCTGGATTTTGATAATTAGTGGGTATCGGCCTAATTCTGCTCTGCATGCATTATTTGGTGTTCTACGTTGTACACGGAGGATATTTTTGCAGAATTCTGCATGCAGAGTCTCAATTTGGGTTTTGTCCCATTTAGTGAATTCTTGGTTGGTGAGCGGACCCCAGACCTCACAACCATAAAGGGCAATGGGTTCAATAACTGATTTAAGTATTTTTTTGACAAATCCTAATTGGTATGTTGAAATTTATGTTTCTTTTGATGGCATAGAATGCCCTTCTTGCCTTGTCTCTCAGATCGTTCACAGCTTTGTGGAAGTTACCTGTGGTGCTGATGTTTAGGCCAAGGTATGTATAGTTTTTGTGTGCTCTAGGGCAACAGTGTCTAGATGGAATTTGTATTTGTGGTCCTGGTGACTGGACCTTTTTTGGAACACCATTATTTTGGTCTTACTGAGATTTACTGTCAGGGCCCAGGTCTGACAGAATCTGTGCATAAGATCTAGGTGCTGCTGTAGGCCCTCCTTGGTTGGTGACAGAAGCACCAGATCATCAGCAAACAGCAGACATTTGACTTTGGATTCTAGCAGGGGGAGGCCGGGTGCTGCAGACCTTTCTAGTGCCCGCGCCAATTCGTTGATATATATGTTGAAGAGGGTGGGGCTTAAGCTGCATCCCTGTCTAACCCCACGAGCCTGTGTGAAGAAATGTGTGTGTTTTTTGCCAATTTTAACCGCACACTTGTTGTTTGTGTACATGGATTTTATAATGTCGTATGTTTTACCCCCAACACCACTTTCCATCAGTTTGTATAGCAGACCCTCATGCCAGATTGAGTCGAAGGCTTTTTTGAAATCAACAAGCATGAGAAGACTTTGCCTTTGCTTTGGTTTGTTTGGTTGTCAATTAGGGTGTGCAGGGTGAATACATGGTCTGTTGTACGGTAATTTGGTAAAAAGCCAATTTGACATTTGCTCAGTACATTGTTTTCATTGAGGAAATGTACGAGTCTGCTGTTAATAATAATGCAGAGGATTTTCCCAAGGTTACTGTTGACACATATTCCACGGTAGTTATTGGGGTCAAATTTGTCTCCACTTTTGTGGATTGGGGTGATCAGTCCTTGGTTCCAAATATTGGGGAAGATGCCAGAGCTAAGTATGATGTTAAAGAGTTTTAGTATAGCCAATTGGAATTTGTTGTCTGTATATTTGATCATTTCATTGAGGATACCATCAACACCACAGGCCTTTTTGGGTTGGAGGGTTTTTATTTTGTCCTGCAACTCATTCAATGTAATTGGAGAATCCAGTGGGTTCTGGTGGTCTTTAATAGTTGATTCTAAGATCTGTATTTGATCATGTATATGTTTTTGCTCTTTATTCTTTGTTATAGAGCCAAAAAGATTGGAGAAGTGGTTTACCCATACATCTCCATTTTGGATAGATAATTCTTCGTGTTGTTGTTTGTTTAGTGTTTTCCAATTTTCCCAGAAGTGGTTAGAGTCTATGGATTCTTCAATTGCATTGAGCTGATTTCTGACATGCTGTTCCTTCTTTTTCCGTAGTGTATTTCTGTATTGTTTTAGTGATTCACCATAGTGAAGGCGTAGACTCAGGTTTTCCGGGTCTCTATGTTTTTGGTTGGACAGGTTTCTCAATTTCTTTCTTAGATTTTTGCATTCTTCATCAAACCATTTGTCATTATTGTTAATTTTCTTCGGTTTTCTATTTGAGATTTTTAGATTTGATAGGGAAGCTGAGAGGTCAAATATACTGTTAAGATTTTCTACTGCCAAGTTTACACCTTCACTATTACAGTGGAATGTTTTACCCAGGAAATTGTCTCTCTCTGTCTCTCTC
>NW_022265951.1:137309-164666 GCF_002021735.2 Oncorhynchus kisutch | reverse complement strand
CGGACTCTTGCCAACATGTTCCCCGACCTCAGAATGAGGGCGGGCCGCAGGACTCTCTGCAAACTGGGCAGCATGGTGGAGACAAAAGGGAAGTGGAGGCGTCGACACCTAGAAATAAATACAATTTTAACGCTGACTGAAGGTAAGGAAAAATACAGGAGGCTACTTACAATACAACATCCTCGACTGTTTCGCGTATGAATGCAATGGATTATTTTGACAGCAGTAGGCTACTGTGGAATGGCTAAGCCTATTCATAGGCCATAAATAACAAAGTAGACACAGACTCAGATCGGGCTGTCAAAGTGCAACTTATGACAACACCGACCTCTCGATCAGCGGATGCTCTGCCGGCCTGTCCTGTCAAAAAATCAGATCTCTTTCAGGTGTAAAACGCAGCTCCGAACCATAAGTCCTTCGATCACAATTTCATAGATCATGAAATAATTCGCCAACAAAACATTCGTGGCAAAATCGGTGAGTCAAAAGGAAACATTCCTCCTCATCTTCAAAGCCACAACATCGCCTAGGCTACTTCCCAGTCTGCGGTCGGATGGGCTGCTTCTCTTCCCCGTGATGTGCGCCCTTTCTCTCGATGCTAAAAATATTCTCCAATGGAATAGCTTGACTATACGTAGCTATGACGGCATTTGCCTTACGTTTTTGTATAGCTCATACAGTGAGTGGCGAAGGTACCACTAGACCAATAGCCTACTGTAGGCCTATTTGCGGCAGGTATCAATAGACATCCTAAGGACGTCTGCACAGGACATTTGACCATAGTACATGTATGACAACATGGGAAATGTATTTTTCATTCCATATGTAATGCCATTAAAGAACGTTCTACATGCTATTTTTAGTGACTACATTACCCAGATGAGCACTAGGGCTATTGAAAAACTACATTTCTGCTGCCGCATTATGGGAAACGTATTTTAGTCCGAACGGTGGCCCTCTCCGCAATCTATTTATTTAGACAACTGGAACTCGAAAAAAAACGAGCTCCGGCAGGCTAAAATGGTTTGAACGGTCAACTCATTCGGAAATTCGGGCATCTTTCTAGAGCTTCGACTTTCCGACATGAAGATCACTGACGTCATGATTTGACCTGCTTTTTTCCCCGAGTTCCCAGTTGTCTTCAAAGCGCAATCTGGCGCATCATCAGTCCACAGACAGTGACCCAAGTCATCATATAGCTCTCCATCCAATCTCTGTATCCTGGCCACAGTCACAACTGAAGCTAACAATCCCCTCATCACAGAGACAGCCCTAAAAACTAAACATCCCTTTCTTGGGCTTGGTGTGGAATTACTATGTTACTACGACATCAGAGGGTAGACTACTAGTACAGGGACACAGAGTACTACAGAGTCACTAGTACAGGGACACAGAGTACTACAGAGTCACTAGTACAGGGACACAGAGTACTACAGAGTCACTAGTACAGGGGCAGTCAGTCACTAGTACAGGGACAGTCAGTCACTAGTACAGGGACAGTCAGTCACTAGTACAGGGACAGGCAGTCACTAGTACAGGGACAGTCACAGGGACAGTCAGTCACTAGTACAGGGACAGTCAGTAACTAGTACAGGGACAGTCAGTCACTAGTACAGGGACAGTCAGTCAATAGTCAGTCACTAGTACAGGGACAGTCAGTCACTAGTACAGGGACAGTCAGTCACTAGTACAGGGACAGTCAGTCACTAGTACAGGGACAGTCAGTCACTAGTACAGGGACAGTCAGTCACTAGTACAGGGACAGTCAGTCACTAGCACAGGGACAGTCAGTCACTAGCACAGGGACAGTCAGTCACTAGTACAGGGACAGTCAGTCACTAGTACAGGGACAGTCAGTCACTAGCACAGGGACAGTCAGTCACTAGTACAGGGACAGTCAGTCACTAGTACAGGGACAGTCAGTCACTAGTACAGGGACAGTCAGTCACTAGTGCAGGGACAGTCAGTCACTAGCACAGGGACAGTCAGTCACTAGTACAGGGACAGTCAGCACTAGCACAGGGACAGTCAGTCACTAGTACAGGGACAGTCAGTCACTAGTACAGGGACAGTCAGTCACTAGCACAGGGACAGTCAGTCACTAGCACAGGGACAGTCAGTCACTAGCACAGGGACAGTCAGTCACTAGTACAGGGACAGTCAGTCACTAGTACAGGGGCAGTCAGTCACTAGCACAGGGACAGTCAGTCACTAGTACAGGGACAGTCAGTCACTAGTACAGGGACAGTCAGTCACTAGTAAAGGGACAGTCAGTCACTAGTACAGGGACAGTCAGTCACTAGTACAGGGACAGTCAGTCACTAGTACAGGGACAGTCATTGTTCTTACAGGAGAAGTTCTGTGAGACTGATGATGTCACTAACTGGATGCAGAGCCCAGAAGAGCCTGCTATGTGTGGGTTGCTTTATTCTCCTGACAAAAGGCAGACAGACTCATGTCCACCCTGTAAATAGTATGCTTCATTCACTGTATCTGCTACTATTGTAGTCCTACTAGTGCTGTCGACCATGAATGAAAACCTTGACAAGACTGACCCCTAGTGGACATTAAGAGCAATGTCACCCGGACGAGGTCTGGTTGAGGGGAGGAAATACGGAACAGGGGGTTGGTGGGACCTTAATTGGGGAGGACGGGGCTCACTCTGCATGTGAGTCCACCACAGGGGGTTGGTGGGACCTTAATTGGGGAGGACGGGGATCGTGGTAATGGCTGGAGCGGAGTTTATGGAATGGTATCAAATACATCAAACAAACATGGTTTCCATGGTTTCCGTGTGCTTGCTGCCATTCCATTCACTCCGTTCCAGGTGTTATTATGAGCCGTCCTCTCCTCAGCAGCCTCCACTGAAAGACGGATATCCACAGAGTGGACAAAATATTAAGAACACCTGCTCCTTCCATGACAGATTGACCAGGTGAAAGCTATGATCCTTTATTGATGTCACTTTGTTAAATCCACTTCAATCAGTGTAGATGAAGGGGAGGAGACGGGGTTAAAGAAGGATTTTTTAAACCTTGAGACAATTAGAGACATGGATTGTGTCTGAGTGTCATTCAGTGGTGTAAATGGACAAGACACAAGATTGAAGAGCCTTTGAACGGGGTTTTGGTAGTAGGTACCAGGCGCACCGGTTGGTGTCAAGAACTGCAACGCTGCTGGGTTTTTCACGTTCAACATGGGCCAGCATCCCTGTGGAACGTTTCTGACACCTTGTAGAGTCCATGAGCCCTGACAAACTGAGGCTGTTCTGAGGGCAAATGGGGGGTGTTCCTAATGTTTTGTAGACTCAGTGTAAGTGAATCACACAGTCAGTCACCACACAGATTCAAATAGTATTTGCCATTTAATATGTGCTGAAACATTCATTAATTACACCGAATTTAAAAAACGTTCTAGAAACAGATATCACCAGTAGAACTGCTGAACATAACAGGGAAAAACACAGAGGTCAACTCTCAGTACTAACTAACTACTAAACAGGGTTGGGATCAATTCCATTTCAATTCCAGTCAATTCAGGAAGTAAACTGAAATTCCAATTCCAATCGTCTTCCGTTCCAATTCGGAATTGGAATTTGGTTTTACTTTCTGAAATGACTGGAATCGAAATGGAATTGAGCCCAACTCTGCTACTAAATCATTAGAAAACAAGGTTTTAGTAATAATGTGACCATCTGCTTTTACCCATATAGCAAAACACAAAATTATTAATAAACTATTAGAATAATCATAATTTTACACATAACATTTGGCAACTTTAAAAAATATCAAGATATGCTTTCAATTTAAATATCTAGAAAAACAAACAATTATGTCTGTCCATTGAAATAAAGTACTGCACCATTACAACGAAAGGTTTATACACAACGTACAATATCCCCAAAAGGATGTGGGGACACAATGACCAGGATAATGTTTACGTCCCAAACAGAAACCTAATTAGGGCGCCACTTGGAATGCCACGCAGAATGATAACATTATATGCAGAACGCATCTGCTAGATGGGATGGGAGAACAGTTCACCGTTTTAGAATCAAATCAATCAAATCAAATGTATTTATGAAGCCCTTCTTACATCAGATGATGTCACAATGTGCTGTACAGAATCCCAGCCTGAAACCCCCAAACAGGAAGCAATGCAGGTGTAGAAGCACGGAGATCTCTTAGTGATACATTGTCTCTGTCCCAAATGACATCCTATTCCTAATATAGTGTAGTACTTTTGGTCAGGGCCCATAGTAGTGCACTGTATTGACTAGGGTGCCATTTGGGATGCACCCTATGAATACAGGCTTCAGATTTGTATTTTATTTATCCGTTATTTTACCAGGTAAGTTGACTGAGAACATGTTCTCATTTACAGCAACGACCTGGGGAATAGTTACAGGGGAGAGGAGGGGGATGAATGAGCCAATTGTAAACTGGGGATTATTAGGTGACCGTGATGGTTTGAGGGCCAGATTGGGAATTTATCCAGGACACCGGGGTTAACACCCCTACGATAAGTGCCATGGGATCTTTAATGACCTCAGAGAGCCAGGACACCGGGGTTAACACCCCTAACTCTTAGTATAAGTGCCATGGGATCTTTAATGACCTCAGAGAGTCAGGACACCCGTTTAACGTCCCATCTGAAAGATGAGGGGGAGGCGGGTAGAAACCAAACACGAGCAAAACAACGACAGTCAACAGACAACAAAGGGGAAATTATTGTTCAATAGATTTTCTGCAAACAATGTTCCATCTTGTATTAGCATAACGGAGATTCAATATGTTACGGAAATCAGGATATGCTTTCCAAAGAACTAAAGGTTTAAATTCACAGTCATTTGAATGCAACAGAACCTGATTTAATATATATTTAAAAATGCTGAAGGTTTTTAATTTCCCATTTGTAGCACGAGGACCTCGACTCCTCAAAAAACTGCCCCTGGTCAGGTGGTCAGGGTCGACTCCTTTACTTCCTGAATTGAAATGACATTGATCCCCAACCCTGCTGTTCAGATTGTTCCCATCAGGTTCAAGACAACATAAACACCAATCCTCAAGGCTCTTTACAGAATGATCATGTTGTTGGTTGTGTCCCAGTAATCTGTGTCCCAGTAATCTGTGTCCCAGTAATCTGTGTCCTAGTAATCTGTGTCCCAGTGATCTGTGTCCCAGTAATTTGTGTCCCAGTATTCTGTGTCCCAGTATTCTGTGTCCCGGTAATTTGTGTTCCCAGTAATCTGTGTCCCAGTAATTTGTGTCCCAGTAATCTGTGTCCCAGCAATTTGTGTCCCAGTAATCTGAAGTGGCCATTACACTGCTAGCTTGGCATTTTCTGATCTGTACAGTAATCATGAATAGTTTGTCCGTGTTCTGGAGATATTCAATTACATATGAGGCCATTTGGTTCTTTGAAAAACAAGCAAAGAGCTTAATCTATAGATGTAGATGGAGAAGTACTGAAGGTCAGACCAGTAGAGTAGTGGAACAGAGAAACCAGTAGAGTAGTGGATCAGAGAAACCAGTAGAGTAGTGGAACAGAGAAACCAGTAGAGTAGTGGAACAGAGAAACCAGTAGAGTAGTGGAACAGAGAAACCAGTGGAGTAGTGGAACAGAGAAACCAGTAGAGTAGTGGAACAGAGAAACCAGTAGAGTAGTGGAACAGAGAAACCAGTAGAGTAGTGGAACAGAGAAACCAGTAGAGTAGTGGAACAGAGAAACCAGTAGAGTAGTGGAACAGAGAAACCAGTAGAGTAGTGGAACAGAGAAACCTGTAGAGTAGTGGAACAGAGAAACCAGTAGAGTAGTGGAACAGAGAAACCGGATCTGTGATCTGATCTGAGTACAGCAACAGAACCCGGTCTGTTCTGAGTACAGCGACAGAACCCGGTCTGTTCTGAGCACAGCGACAGAACCCGGTCTGTTCTGAGCACAGCGACAGAACCGGATCTGTGATCTGATCTGAGTACAGCGACAGAACCGGATCTGTGATCGGATCTGAGTACAGCGACAGAACCGGATCTGTGATCTGATCTGAGTACAGCGACAGAACCGGATCTGTGATCTGATCTGAGTACAGCGACAGAACCGGATCTGTGATCTGATCTGAGTACAGCGAGTACACAAATAGAGAAATAAAGATCTGAAGAGGGAATAAATTAATAAACATGTGTTCCTGGTCTGTCTCGTCAATACGGTATTTACACTGGATTACATATAGATTTCTCTAGTGCACTATATGGGGAAGAGGATGCTATTTGGGATACACCCTAGGTCTCCATCTGCTGCTACGGCTCAGCGCTTCAACTGAAATACAATTCAAGCAGGGATTTAAAAGTTGTTGATTTACAATGAATTATCACGAGGGAGTAGACTGGATGGATACTTGATATTAGATGCTTTACTATGAGCCTGTTGTAAGATAGTTATGCCTTCTTCTTCTTCTTCTTCCTGGTCGGAGGAATAAGATAGTTATGCCTTCTTCTTCTTCTTCCTGGTCGGAGGAATAAGATAGTTATGCCTTCTTCTTCTTCTTCTTCCTGGTCGGAGGAATAAGATAGTTATGCCTTCTTCTTCTTCTTCTTCTTCTTCCTGGTCGGAGGAATAAGATAGTTATGCCTTCTTCTTCTTCTTCTTCTTCTTCTTCCTGGTCGGAGGAATAAGATAGTTATGCCTTCTTCTTCTTCTTCTTCCTGGTCGGAGGAATAAGATAGTTATGCCTTCTTCTTCTTCTTCTTCCTGGTCGGAGGAATAAGATAGTTATGCCTTCTTCTTCTTCCTGGTCGGAGGAATAAGATAGTTATGCCTTCTTCTTCTTCTTCTTCTTCTTCCTGGTCGGAGGAATAAGATAGTTATGCCTTCTTCTTCTTCTTCTTCCTGGTCGGAGGAATAAGATAGTTATGCCTTCTTCTTCTTCTTCTTCTTCTTCCTGGTCGGAGGAATAAGATAGTTATGCCTTCTTCTTCTTCTTCCTGGTCGGAGGAATAAGATAGTTATGCCTTCTTCTTCTTCTTCTTCCTGGTCGGAGGAATAAGATAGTTATGCCTTCTTCTTCTTCTTCTTCTTCTTCCTGGTCGGAGGAATAAGATAGTTATGCCTTCTTCTTCTTCTTCTTCCTGGTCGGAGGAATAAGATAGTTACGCCTTCTTCTTCTTCTTCTTCTTCTTCCTGGTCGGAGGAATAAGATAGTTACGCCTTCTTCTTCTTCTTCTTCTTCCTGGTCGGAGGAATAAGATAGTTATGCCTTCTTCTTCGTGGTCGGAGGAATAAGATAGTTACGCCTTCTTCTTCTTCTTCTTCTTCCGGGTCGGAGGAATAAGATAGTTATGCCTTCTTCTTCTTCTTTGTGGTCGGAGGAATAAGATAGTTATGCCTTCTTCTTCTTCTTTGTGGTCGGAGGAATAAGATAGTTACGCCTTCTTCTTCTTCTTCGTGGTCGGAGGAATAAACAGTGTAACTTTTACAGAGGTAAGGCTTTAATCAGGCGTCTCTGATCAGAACTGTCAAGGACAGAAAACACAAAATCACAAACATAATAATAATAAAATTATAATAATAACATGACATAATCAAACGCAACCTTTATTTCTCTCTTCTAGTCAAAACCATTTCAACGTTGTACATCTTTCACTTTCCCCGTAATAAAGGGGCCTTCCCGTTCTCATACGTGGTGTTATTGTCTGTATTGGTGAATAATGACAGGTTTATCAGGTCCCTCATGTGGAAATGTACAGCGTAATGTGAAAGTAAGTTGTTACCAAGAGATGACTGATTAACTGGCAAAACACATGCTATTAAAAACAGTTGAAATACTGAGCATAACATAAAGCCTCCTACAACAGCTATTGTGGATTGTAGATCTGAAAATATGAAATTGAAACATGAAATCGGTTTCCATACCAAACAGCTTGGTGCCCCTGATAGTTGTGTCACTAAGATGCCACAATCTTCACAATAAATCTAAAACAGTTCTTTCAATAGCTTCAAATAATTTGGCACCTTGGAACTGAAGAGGGGAGGACTAGAGTCAACAGAACTGAGGAGGGGAGGAATGGGGGTGGGAGGACTAGAGTCAACAGAACTGAGGAGGGGAGGAATGGGGGTGGGAGGACTAGAGTCAACAGAACTGAGGAGGGGAGGAATGGGGGTGGGAGGACTAGAGTCAACAGAACTGAAGAGGGGAGGAATGGGGGTGGGAGGACTAGAGTCAACAGAACTGAGGTGGGGAGGAATGAGGGTGGGAGGACTAGAGTCAACAGAACTGAGGTGGGGAGGACTAGAGTCAACAGAACTGAAGAGGGGAGGAATGGGGGTGGGAGGACTAGAGTCAACAGAACTGAGGAGGGGAGGAATGGGGGTGGGAGGACTAGAGTCAACAGAACTGAGGAGGGGAGGAATGGGGGTGGGAGGACTAGAGTCAACAGAACTGAAGAGGGGAGGACTAGAGTCAACAGAACTGAGGTGGGGAGGAATGGGGGTGGGAGGACTAGAGTCAACAGAACTGAGGAGGGGAGGAATGGGGGTGGGAGGACTAGAGTCAACAGAACTGAGGTGGGGAGGAATGGGGGTGGGAGGACTAGAGTCAACAGAACTGAGGAGGGGAGGAATGGGGGTGGGAGGACTAGAGTCAACAGAACTGAAGAGGGGAGGAATGGGGGTGGGAGGACTAGAGTCAACAGAACTGAAGAGGGGAGGAATGGGGGTGGGAGGACTAGAGTCAACAGAACTGAGGAGGGGAGGAATGGGGGTGGGAGGACTAGAGTCAACAGAACTGAGGAGGGGAGGAATGGGGGTGGGAGGACTAGAGTCAACAGAACTGAGGTGGGGAGGAATGGGGGTGGGAGGACTAGAGTCAACAGAACTGAGGTGGGGAGGAATGGGGGTGGGAGGACTAGAGTCAACAGAACTGAGGTGGGGAGGAATGGGGGTGGGAGGACTAGAGTCAACAGAACTGAGGTGGGGAGGAATGGGGGTGGGAGGACTAGAGTCAACAGAACTGAAGAGGGGAGGAATGGGGGGTGGGAGGACTAGAGTCAACAGAACTGAGGAGGGGAGGAATGGGGGTGGGAGGACTAGAGTCAACAGAACTGAGGTGGGGAGGAATGGGGGTGGGAGGACTAGAGTCAACAGAACTGAGGAGGGGAGGAATGGGGGTGGGAGGACTAGAGTCAACAGAACTGAGGTGGGGAGGAATGGGGGTGGGAGGACTAGAGTCAACAGAACTGAGGTGGGGAGGAATGGGGGTGGGAGGACTAGAGTCAACAGAACTGAGGTGGGGAGGACTAGAGTCAACAGAACTGAGGAGGGGAGGAATGGGGGTGGGAGGACTAGAGTCAACAGAACTGAGGTGGGGAGGAATGGGGGTGGGAGGACTAGAGTCAACAGAACTGAGGTGGGGAGGAATGGGGGTGGGAGGACTAGAGTCAACAGAACTGAGGTGGGGAGGAATGGGGGTGGGAGGACTAGAGTCAACAGAACTGAGGAGGGGAGGAATGGGGGTGGGAGGACTAGAGTCAACAGAACTGAGGAGGGGAGGAATGGGGGTGGGAGGACTAGAGTCAACAGAACTGAGGAGGGGAGGAATGGGGGTGGGAGGACTAGAGTCAACAGAACTGAGGAGGGGAGGAATGGGGGTGGGAGGACTAGAGTCAACAGAACTGAGGAGGGGAGGAATGGGGGTGGGAGGACTAGAGTCAACAGAACTGAGGAGGGGAGGAATGGGGGTGGGAGGACTAGAGTCAACAGAACTGAGGTGGGGAGGAATGGGGGTGGGAGGACTAGAGTCAACAGAACTGAGGAGGGGAGGAATGGGGGTGGGAGGACTAGAGTCAACAGAACTGAAGAGGGGAGGAATGGGGGTGGGAGGACTAGAGTCAACAGAACTGAAGAGGGGAGGAATGGGGGTGGGAGGACTAGAGTCAACAGAACTGAGGAGGGGAGGAATGGGGGTGGGAGGACTAGAGTCAACAGAACTGAGGCGGGGAGGAATGGGGGTGGGAGGACTAGAGTCAACAGAACTGAGGTGGGGAGGAATGGGGGTGGGAGGACTAGAGTCAACAGAACTGAGGTGGGGAGGAATGGGGGTGGGAGGACTAGAGTCAACAGAACTGAGGTGGGGAGGAATGGGGGTGGGAGGACTAGAGTCAACAGAACTGAGGTGGGGAGGAATGGGGGTGGGAGGACTAGAGTCAACAGAACTGAAGAGGGGAGGAATGGGGGGTGGGAGGACTAGAGTCAACAGAACTGAGGAGGGGAGGAATGGGGGTGGGAGGACTAGAGTCAACAGAACTGAGGTGGGGAGGAATGGGGGTGGGAGGACTAGAGTCAACAGAACTGAGGAGGGGAGGAATGGGGGTGGGAGGACTAGAGTCAACAGAACTGAGGTGGGGAGGAATGGGGGTGGGAGGACTAGAGTCAACAGAACTGAGGTGGGGAGGAATGGGGGTGGGAGGACTAGAGTCAACAGAACTGAGGTGGGGAGGACTAGAGTCAACAGAACTGAGGAGGGGAGGAATGGGGGTGGGAGGACTAGAGTCAACAGAACTGAGGTGGGGAGGAATGGGGGTGGGAGGACTAGAGTCAACAGAACTGAGGTGGGGAGGAATGGGGGTGGGAGGACTAGAGTCAACAGAACTGAGGTGGGGAGGAATGGGGTGGGAGGACTAGAGTCAACAGAACTGAGGAGGGGAGGAATGGGGGTGGGAGGACTAGAGTCAACAGAACTGAGGAGGGGAGGAATGGGGGTGGGAGGACTAGAGTCAACAGAACTGAGGAGGGGAGGAATGGGGGTGGGAGGACTAGAGTCAACAGAACTGAGGAGGGGAGGAATGGGGGTGGGAGGACTAGAGTCAACAGAACTGAGGTGGGGAGGAATGGGGGTGGGAGGACTAGAGTCAACAGAACTGAGGTGGGGAGGAATGGGGGTGGGAGGACTAGAGTCAACAGAACTGAAGAGGGGAGGAATGGGGGTGGGAGGACTAGAGTCAACAGAACTGAAGAGGGGAGGAATGAGGGTGGGAGGACTAGAGTCAACAGAACTGAAGAGGGGAGGAATGAGGGTGGGAGGACTAGAGTCAACAGAACTGAAGAGGGGAGGAATGAGGGTGGGAGGACTAGAGTCAACAGAACTGAAGAGGGGAGGAATGAGGGTGGGAGGACTAGAGTCAACAGAACTGAGAAGGGGAGGAATGAGGGTGGGAGGACTAGAGTCAACAGAACTGAGGAGGGGAGGAATGAGGGTGGGAGGACTAGAGTCAACAGAACTGAAGAGGGGAGGAATGAGGGTGGGAGGACTAGAGTCAACAGAACTGAGGAGGGGAGGAATGAGGGTGGGAGAACTAGAGTCAACAGAACTGAGGAGGGGAGGACTAGAGTCAACAGAACTGAGGAGGGGAGGAATGAGGGTGGGAGGACTAGAGTCAACAGAACTGAAGAGGGGAGGACTAGAGTCAACAGAACTGAGGAGGGGAGGAATGAGGGTGGGAGGACTAGAGTCAACAGAACTGAAGAGGGGAGGAATGGGGAGGGGAGGACTAGAGTCAACAGAACTGAGGAGGGGAGGAATGAGGGTGGGAGGACTAGAGTCAACAGAACTGAGGAGGGGAGGAATGAGGGTGGGAGGACTAGAGTCAACAGAACTGAGGAGGGGAGGAATGAGGGTGGGAGGACTAGAGTCAACAGAACTGAAGAGGGGAGGAATGAGGGTGGGAGGACTAGAGTCAACAGAACTGAAGAGGGGAGGAATGGGGGTGGGAGGACTAGAGTCAACAGAACTGAGGAGGGGAGGAATGGGGGTGGGAGGACTAGAGTCAACAGAACTGAAGAGGGGAGGAATGAGGGTGGGAGGACGAGAGTCAACAGAACTGAAGAGGGGAGGAATGAGGGTGGGAGGACTAGAGTCAACAGAACTGAGGAGGGGAGGAATGAGGGTGGGAGGACTAGAGTCAACAGAACTGAGGAGGGGAGGAATGAGGGTGGGAGGACTAGAGTCAACAGAACTGAAGAGGGGAGGACTAGAGTCAACAGAACTGAAGAGGGGAGGAATGGGGGTGGGAGGACTAGAGTCAACAGAACTGAGGAGGGGAGGAATGAGGGTGGGAGGACTAGAGTCAACAGAACTGAGGAGGGGAGGACTAGAGTCAACAGAACTGAGGAGGGGAGGAATGAGGGTGGGAGGACTAGAGTCAACAGAACTGAGGAGGGGAGGAATGGGGGTGGGAGGACTAGAGTCAACAGAACTGAAGAGGGGAGGAATGGGGGTGGGAGGACTAGAGTCAACAGAACTGAAGAGGGGAGGAATGGGGGTGGGAGGACTAGAGTCAACAGAACTGAGGAGGGGAGGAATGGGGGTGGGAGGACTAGAGTCAACAGAACTGAGGAGGGGAGGAATGGGGGTGGGAGGACTAGAGTCAACAGAACTGAGGAGGGGAGGACTAGAGTCAACAGAACTGAAGAGGGGAGGACTAGAGTCAACAGAACTGAGGTGGGGAGGAATGGGGGTGGGAGGACTAGAGTCAACAGAACTGAGGTGGGGAGGAATGGGGGTGGGAGGACTAGAGTCAACAGAACTGAAGAGGGGAGGACTAGAGTCAACAAAACTGAGGTGGGGAGGAATGGGGGTGGGAGGACTAGAGTCAACAGAACTGAGGTGGGGAGGAATGGGGGTGGGAGGACTAGAGTCAACAGAACTGAAGAGGGGAGGACTAGAGTCAACAGAACTGAGGAGGGGAGGAATGAGGGTGGGAGGACTAGAGTCAACAGAACTGAGGTGGAGAGGAATGGGGGTGGGAGGACTAGAGTCAACAGAACTGAGGAGGGGAGGACTAGAGTCAACAGAACTGAGGAGGGGAGGAATGGGGAGGAGGACTAGAGTCAACAGAACTGAGGCGGGGAGGACTAGAGTCAACAGAACTGAGGAGGGGAGGAATGGGGGTGGGAGGACTAGAGTCAACAGAACTGAGGACGGGAGGAATGGGGGTGTGAGGACTAGAGTCAACAGAACTGAGGAGGGGAGGAATGGGGGTGGGAGGACTAGAGTCAACAGAACTGAGGAGGGGAGGAATGGGGGTGGGAGGACTAGAGTCAACAGAACTGAGGAGGGGAGGAATGAGGGTGGGAGGACTAGAGTCAACAGAACTGAGGAGGGGAGGAATGGGGGTGGGAGGACTAGAGTCAACAGAACTGGGCCACAGGAAGCAACAAAGAGAAAATACCATGCATAATTATTTACACATTCAGAACTAAGAGAGAACATAATTAACACAACTCTGAGCTGCTCCACTGTCTGTCCAACAAGAGACCACCTTCTGCACCGTCTGAGACGACGAGCAGAGCTCTGTCTGTCACCACACACAGCATCACATGGAATGGACATGAGCTGAGTTCTGTTCTGTCCCGTCTGTCAGTGAGGCCGCTGGACGGTAAGTAGTATACAGGAGACCCCCCCTTAGCGCAGTGGACATGAGCTGTGTCCTGTCTGTCCTGTCAATGGGCAGGCGGTAGGCTAGCTAGGTACAGCTAGGTAGGATACCCTCCTCTGATGCTGCATGGTGCCACGGTGGCTCTCCTCTTATACGATGCGCGGTGCTGAGCGATCGTTGGTATTGGTCCTCTTCAGCTTGACTCCTCTCTGGATAACCAGCAGCATGTTTCCCCCCTGACCATCCATAACCTCCCCATCCTCCAGGGACCCCCCCTCGCCCTGACACTGGCCCCTAGGCTGGTGAGGGGCCAAGGGAGGGTTGGTGGTTGCTTGACCACTCCAGAACGCCAGGGGAAGTACCCCCAGCTCCCCCTCCTCTCCCTGGGCTGGAGACTCAGGGCTCTGGGCCTCCTCTGGTTCCTCCACCCCTACTCCTGGTCCTCCAGGAATCCCCAGCCCCCCAGGGAATCCTCCCCCAACTAGGCCAGGCACGGTGGGGATCTTGACTGGGATGACGGGGGTCCGGATGGGGATGGGGCCGGTGGTCCCGCGGCGAGCCGAGGGCTTGGTGGAGGGCGTGCGGCGGATGGTGGCGACCCCAGGGGTCATGATGACGGAGCCAGCCGTAGAAGGTAGGCCGGCGGTGGAGGCTGGTCTTTTGGACTGGAACATCCTACGGTAGGACTGGCTGATGTCACTGTTACGGGGGATGGTGGATGACTTGTCAAACTCCTGCTGGTCAACCTCCTGGTCCCCTCCCATGGAGAAATAGTCATAGTCTGACACTGGAATAAACAGAGAGGGAGAGAGAGAGAGAGAGGGAGAGAGAAAGAGTAATTGAGAGGGAGAGAGAAAGAGGGAGAGGGAGAGGGAAAGAGGGAGAGGGAGAGAGAAAGAGGGAGAGGGAGAGGAAGAGAGGGAGAGAGAAAGAGGGAGAGGAAGAGAGAGAGGGAGAGAGAAAGAGGGAGAGGGAGAGAGGGAGAGGGAGAGAGAGAGAAAGAGGGAGAGGAAGAGAGAGAGGGAGAGAGAAAGAGGGAGAGGGAGAGAGAGAGGGAGAGAGAAAGAGGGAGAGAGAAAGAGGGAGAGGGAGAGAGGGAGAGAGAGATAAAGAGAAAGAGTGAGAGACATGTTAGGACATTTTTTATTCTTATTTTTTATTTATTTATTATGGATCCCCATTAGTTCCTGTCAAGGCAGCAGCTACTCTTCCTTGGTTTATTATGGATCCCCATTAGTTCCTGTCAAGACAGCAGCTACTCTTCCTGGGGTTTATTATGGATCCTCATTAGTTCCTGTCAAGGCAGCAGCTACTCTTCCTGGGGTTTATTATGGATCCCCATTAGTTCCTGTCAAGGCAGCAGCTACTCTTCCTGGGTTTATTATGGATCCCCATTAGTTCCTGTCAAGGCAGCAGCTACTCTTCCTGGGTTTATTATGGATCCCCATTAGTTCCTGTCAAGACAGCAGCTACTCTTCCTGGGGTTTTATTATGGATCCCCATTAGTTCCTGTCAAGGCAGCAGCTACTCTTCCTGGGTTTATTATGGATCCCCATTAGTTCCTGTCAAGACAGCAGCTACTCTTCCTGGGGTTTATTATGGATCCTCATTAGTTCCTGTCAAGGCAGCAGCTACTCTTCCTGGGGTTTATTATGGATCCCCATTAGTTCCTGTTGCATATTTTCTCGGTGTGTTTGTGTGTGTGTGTTAACCTTGTGAAGGTATGGTGTCCTCTGAACAGCACGGGGTGGTACTCTGGGTACTGTAGCCACTAGAACAGTGTAGAGAGTCCCTACTGGAACGCTGTGTGTGTGAGTCCAGCTGTAGACCTCTGGACAGGGCCAGAGCCAGCTCCTCATGGGCCTCCATCTCACACACCTGGAAACAGACAGACAGACACACACACACACACACACACACACACAGACAGACACACACACACACACACACACACACACACAGACACACACACAGACACACAGTCAAACTAGACATTTCAAGAAAAATTGTGTGACTTGCCTCAGACATTT
This sequence comes from Oncorhynchus kisutch, assembly GCF_002021735.2. Classification (NCBI taxonomy): domain Eukaryota; kingdom Metazoa; phylum Chordata; class Actinopteri; order Salmoniformes; family Salmonidae; genus Oncorhynchus; species Oncorhynchus kisutch. The sequence goes on along the minus strand of NW_022265951.1, from coordinate 149,209 downwards.
GTATAAAATATAGATTCACTTCTCTGGGATAGGGGGCAGCATTTTCACTTTTGGGTGAATAGTGTGCCCAGAGTGAACTGCCTCCTAATCAGTCCCAGGCATCTCTCGTTCCATTGCTTTTCTACAGACAATGGAATTATCCAGTTGGAACATTATTGAACATTTATGATAAAAACATCCTAAAGATTGATTCGTTTGACAAGTTTCTTCGACCTTTAATATAACTTTTTGAACTTTTCATCTGACTGGACCAGAACACCCTAACAAACGCCCTAACAAAAGAAGCTATTTGGACATAAATGGACATAAATGATGGACATTATCGAACAAAACAAAGCATTTATTGTGGAACTGCGATTCCTGGGAGTGCATTCTGATGAAGATCATCAAAGGTAAGTGAATATTTATAATGCTATTTATGACTAATGTTGACTACCCAACATGGCAGATATTTCTCTGGCTGGTTTGGGCTCTGAGCGCCGTTCTCAGATTGTGCTTTTTCCATAAAGTTTTTTAGAAATCTGACACAGCGGTTGCATTAAGGAGAAGTGTAATCCAAAGTTCCATGCATAACACTTGAATTTTTCATCAACATTTATAATGAGTATTTCTGTGAATTCATGTGGCTCTCTGCAATATCACTGCATGTTTTGGAACTAGTGAACATAACACGCCAATGTAAAATACGATTTTTACCGAACAAAACATACATGTATAGTGTAACATGAAGTCCTATGAGTGTCATCTGATGAAGGTCATCAAAGGTTAGTGATTCATTTTATCTATATTTGTGCTTTTTGTGACTCCTCTCTTTTGGCTGGAAAAATGGCTGGGTTTTCCTGTGAGTTGGTGGTGACCTAACATGATCGTTTGTGGAGCTTTCGCTGTATAGCATTTTTGAAATCAGACACGGGGGGCTGGATGAACGAGAATTCTATCTTTAAAATGGTGCCTAATACTTGTATGTTTGAGAAATCTGATTTATGAGATTTCTGATGATTTGTATTTGGCGCCCTTCAATTTCATTGGCTGTTGGCGAGGGGTTCCGCTAGCGGAACGCCCAGTCCTAGACAGGTTAAAGCATGTGTCCAGCTGACCTTGGGTGGTGGAGGTAATGGTAGACTCCTGCTCCCTGGTGCTGGGATGACTCCAGCAGGCAGTGGTAGACTCCTGCCCCCAGGTGCTGGGATGACACCAGCAGGCAGTGGTAGACTCCTGCCCCCAGGTGCTGGGATGACACCAGCAGGCAGTGGTAAACTCCTGCCCCCAGGTGCTGGGATGACACCAGCAGGCAGTGGTAGTGGGGCATAGCTGGTGTCTGCTGGTACAGGATCCTTGTCCTTCCTCCTTCTAAGGGTGTTCACCATGGGCTGGTCATAGGGTCCTGGTTTAGCCCAGTCCTACAGGATACAGATACATAGCTGAGTTCACCTCCTCTACCCAGTCCTACAGGATACAGATACATAGCTGAGTTCACCTCCTCTACCCAGTCCTACAGGATACAGAAACATAGCTGAGTTCACCTCCTCTACCCAGTCCTACAGGATACAGATACATAGCTGAGTTCACCTCCTCTACCCAGTCCTACAGGATACAGATACATAGCTGAGTTCACCTCCTCTACCCAGTCCTACAGGATACAGATACATAGCTGAGTTCACCTCCTCTACCCAGTCCTACAGGATACAGATACATAGCTGAGTTCACCTCCTCTACCCAGTCCTCCAGGATACAGATACATAGCGGAGTTCACCTCCTCTACCCAGCCCTACAGGATACAGATATATAGCTGAGTTCACCTCCTCTACCCAGTCCTACAGGATACAGAAACATAGCTGAGTTCACCTCCTCTACCCAGTCCTACAGGATACAGATACATAGCTGAGTTCACCTCCTCTACCCAGTCCTACAGGATACAGATACATAGCTGAGTTCACCTCCTCTACCCAGCCCTACAGGATACAGATACATAGCTGAGTTCACCTCCTCTACCCAGTCCTACAGGATACAGATACATAGCTGAGTTCACCTCCTCTACCCAGTCCTACAGGATACAGATACATAGCTGAGTTCACCTCCTCTACCCAGTCCTACAGGATACAGATACATAGCTGAGTTCACCTCCTCTACCCAGCCCTACAGGATACAGATACATAGCTGAGTTCACCTCCTCTACCCAGCCCTACAGGATACAGATACATAGCTGAGTTCACCTCCTCTACCCAGCCCTACAGGATACAGATACATAGCTGAGTTCACCTCCTCTACCCAGTCCTACAGGATACAGATACATAGCTGAGTTCACCTCCTCTACCCAGTCCTACAGGATACAGATACATAGCTGAGTTCACCTCCTCTACCCAGCCCTACAGGATACAGATACATAGCTGAGTTCACCTCCTCTACCCAGTCCTACAGGATACAGATACATAGCTGAGTTCACCTCCTCTACCCAGTCCTACAGGATACAGATACATAGCTGAGTTCACCTCCTCTACCCAGTCCTACAGGATACAGATACATAGCTGAGTTCACCTCCTCTACCCAGTCCTACAGGATACAGATACATAGCTGAGTTCACCTCCTCTACCCAGCCCTACAGGATACAGATACATAGCTGAGTTCACCTCCTCTACCCAGTCCTACAGGATACAGATACATAGCTGAGTTCACCTCCTCTACCGAGTCCTACAGGATACAGATACATAGCTGAGTTCACCTCCTCTACCCAGTCCTACAGGATACAGATACATAGCTGAGTTCACCTCCTCTACCCAGTCCTACAGGATACAGATACATAGCTGAGTTCACCTCCTCTACCCAGTCCTACAGGATACAGATACATAGCTGAGTTCACCTCCTCTACCCAGTCCTACAGGATACAGATACATAGCTGAGTTCACCTCCTCTACCCAGTCCTACAGGATACAGATACATAGCTGAGTTCACCTCCTCCACACAGAGCTTGGTATCTGTAGCTGTGCTCTTTAATCATGGGCCTCTGAAGATCCTGTCAGCTGGTGATTCTGAACTATTATCACCATCTTCAAATACCTCTTCTCCAGGAACACATCTGAAATCTACCAATGAAACGTGTAGAAGACGATGTAGTATATCGTCCTACAGTCATTTTTCAATCTGACTGTAACATAATCATAATGTCATAGTAATTCAGAGGGTCCTACGTAATGACAGGATGTTGATGTTTCAGGAACACAAGGAGTCAGGACATGATGAGGAGGAGGACTGAACCAACAAACAAACCTTCCAGCTGGGGACTTTAGAGGTGGGGACCATGTTAGGCCCCAGGGTGCAGTAATGAGGGTAGTCAGGTAGCAGGGCCGAGCCCGGCCTGGACCACGACTGGGACGGACAGGAGGAGGAGGAGGAGGTGATGGAGGTGGAATGGGAGGAGGGAGGGAAGAGGGGGTAGGAACCCACCAGGCCTGAGCCCCCTCCCATCAGGTAGGACCCCCCCAGGCCTGAGCCCCCTCCCATCAGGTATGAAGAGTCTGAATGATGGTGATCGCCGTAGTGGTCATACCCGTTAGACAACTGAGCATGAGCAGGGGAACGGAATGACACAAACAAACAAACAAACATAAAAACACAAAATTTGAGAAATTTGTCAAATTATAAAAACCAACACAATAGGATTCAGGATAATAAACCAACACAAATAGGGTCAGGATAATAAACCGACACAATAGGGTCAGGATAATAAACCAACACAAATAGGGTCAGGATAATAAACCGACACAATAGGTTCAGGATAATAAACCGACACAAATAGGGTCAGGATAATAAACCGACACAATAGGTTCAGGATAATAAACCGACACAATAGGGTTCAGGATAATAAACCAACACAAATAGGGTCAGGATAATAAACCGACACAATAGGTTCAGGATAATAAACCAACACAATAGGGTTCAGGATAATAAACCGACACAATAGGGTCAGGATAATAAACCGACACAATAGGGTCAGGATAATAAACCAACACAATAGGGTTCAGGATAATAAACCGACACAATAGGTTCAGGATAATAAACCAACACAATAGGGTTCAGGATAATAAACCGACACAATAGGGTTCAGGATAATAAACCGACACAATAGGTTCAGGATAATAAACCGACACAATAGGGTTCAGGATAATAAACCGACACAATAGGGTCAGGATAATAAACCGACACAATAGGGTTCAGGATAATAAACCAACACAATAGGGTTCAGGATAATAAACCGACACAATAGGGTTCAGGATAATAAACCGACACAATAGGGTTCAGGATAATAACCGACACAATAGGTTCAGGATAATAAACCGACACAATAGGGTTCAGGATAATAAACCAACACAAATAGGGTCAGGATAATAAACCGACACAATAGGGTCAGGATAATAAAACGACACAATAGGGTCAGGATAATAAACCAACACAAATAGGGCCAGGATAATAAACCGACACAATAGGGTCTGGATAATAAACCAACACAATAGGGTCAGGATAATAAAACAACACAATAGGGTCAGGATAATAAACCGACACAATAGGGTCAGGATAATAAACCGACACAATAGGGTCAGGATAATAAACCAACACAATAGGGTCAGGATAATAAACCAACACAATAGGGTCAGGATAATAAACCGACACAATAGGGTCAGGATAATAAACTGACACAATAGGGTCAGGATAATAAAACAACACAATAGGGTCAGGACAATAGGGTCAGGATAATAAAACAACACAATAGGGTCAGGACAATAGGGTCAGGATAATAAACCGACACAATAGGGTCAGGACAATAGGGTCAGGATAATAAAACAACACAATAGGGTCAGGATAATAGGGTCAGGATAATAAACCGACACAATAGGGTCAGGACAATAGGGTCAGGATAATAAAACAACACAATAGGGTCAGGATAATAGGGTCAGGATAATAAAACAACACAATAGGGTCAGGATAATAAACCAACACAATAGGGTCAGGACAATAGGGTCAGGATAATAAAACAACACAATAGGGTCAGGATAATCAACCGACACAATAGGGTCAGGATAATAAAACAACACAATAGGGTCAGGATAATAAACCGACACAATAGGGTCAGGACAATAGGGTCAGGATAATAAACCAACACAATAGGGTCAGGATAATAAACCGACACAATAGGGTCAGGATAATACACCGACACAATAGGGTCAGGATAATAAAACAACACAATAGGGTCAGGATAATAAACCAACACAATAGGGTCAGGATAATAAACTGACACAATAGGGTCAGGATAATTAAACAACACAATAGGGTCAGGAAAATAAAACAACACAATAGGGTCAGGATAATAAAACAACACAATAGGGTCAGGAAAATAAAACAACACAATAGGGTCAGGATAATAAAACAACACAATAGGGTCAGGATAATAAAACAACACAATAGTTCAGGATAATTAAACAACACAATAGGGTCAGGATAATAAACTGACACAATAGGGTCAGGATAATTAAACAACACAATAGGGTCAGGATAATAAACCAACACAATCAGAAACACAAGATAAAAGTTGGTGAATGAAATACAAATAACTCAACATTTCAGAAGAACAAATAAACAAAAGGAGTAAACTAAGAAAATGAATCCTGCCTGATTGACAAACCGGACCGCGGTTCTGAATTCTGAAATGTATGTGAACCACCATGATGACCCATGAGACTGGATACGTAACAGCAGCGATCAGACAGGTGAAAGGAAGCTGTGGGTGGAACACCTGGATGGGGTAGAGGGGTGTGGAGAAGGTGAACACGAATCTAGAATAAGGGCTACAACAAGGAGATGAGGGGTAGGGTATCTATCATGAGAGGGGACGAGGGGTAGGGTATCTATCATGAGAGGGGACGAGGGGTAGGGTATCTATCATGAGTGGGGATGATGGGTAGGGTATCTATCATGAGAGGGCAGGGGGGGTGCTTCCTCTCAAAGGAGGGATGGAGGGAGTATTTCACCTTGTCAACTGCAGCCAGAGGCCCTCCTGAGGTGGGAGAGCTGCACTCACTGACAGACTGGCAGGTGTCAGAGGCCTCAGACGAGCCAGAGCTGGAGCAAGGCTGGAGGAACGGCAGGTTGGGTGGAGGCAGACAGACACGACACGAGGACGAGCACAAGGCAAGAGCAGAGAGTTTTGGTGTAAAAAAAAGAGAGGAGTTTGAGTTCAGTGTAGGGTTAAAAGATGACCGGATATGAACATACAGACAGTCACACACAGTCACAGACAGTCATAGACGGTCAAATATGGTCACAGACAGTCACAGACAGTCACACACAGTCACAGACCGTCAAATATCATCACATATGGTCACAGACAGTCACACACAGTCACAGACAGTCACACAGTCACAGACCGTCAAATATGGTCACAGACAGTCACAGACAGTCACACACAGTCACAGACAGTCACATACCGTCACATATGGTCACATACCGTCACATATGGTCACAGACAGTCACACACAGTCACAGACAGTCACAGACAGTCACAGACAGTCACAGACAGTCACAGACAGTCACACATGGTCACAGACAGTCACACACAGTCACAGACCGTCACAGACAGTCACACATGGCCACAGACAGTCACAGACAGCCACAGACAGTCACAGAGGAATTGAACACATAAAGGAGAGGAAGGCGTGTATTGTAGCCAGCACATAAAGGAGAGGAAGGCGTGTATTGTAGCCAGCACATAAAGACAGAACAGCAGGGAAGACGTTAGAAGTCATCAATCAGTCAGTGAGCTGCATGGGCACGTTTAAAAACAACAGCTCCCTGCCAGCAGGGAGGTTAGCACCGAGATTCAGGGGGGAATTAGCTGAAGTGAAACCAAGCAGAGAGGTGAGTCAGAGGATAGAATCATTTAGCATTAACTGTCCTTGTGGACAGCAGAGGGAGAAGCAGATAGACAGTCTGGTACGAAGCATCATGGTTAAAGAGTTTAAAGCCAGACACAGAAAGCCCAGGAGTAGTATTCTCCTGGTGGTTTTCTATGGAGTAGTATTCTCCTGGTGGTTTTCTATGGAGTAGTATTCTCCTGCTGGTTTTCTATGGAGTAGTATTCTCCTGCTGGTGTTCTATGGAGTAGTATTCTCCTGGTGGTTTTCTATGGAGTAGCGGTGCGGCAGTATTAGTGGTCGTCACTCTGAGACCTTGTTCAGTACAGTGACCTAACAGAGGAAGGAACTCTACTCTAGACTGACAGTGACCTAACAGAGGAAGTGGGGACTCTACTCTGGGCTGACAGTGACCTAACAGAGGAAGGAACTCTACTCTAGACTGACAGTGACCTAACAGAGGAAGGAACTCTACTCTAGACTGACAGTGACCTAACAGAGGAAGGAACTCTACTCTAGACTGACAGTGACCTAACAGAGGAAGTGGGGACTCTACTCTAGACTGACAGTGACCTAACAGAGGAAGGAACTCTACTCTAGACTGACAGTGACCTAACAGAGGAAGTGGGGACTCTACTCTGGACTGGAAGTTGGCCTTGTAACGAGTTGTAACGAACCTCAACTATAACTGAGTTCCAAGCCCATCCCTCTACTCAAGGTTGTCCCAAAACAGAGCAGGTGAGGAGCTAAATTGAGGGTTAATTAGACCCTCTGAAAGCCACTTTTTATTTTACCTTTATTTAACCAGGCAAGTCAGTTAAGAACAAATTCTTATTTACAATGACGGCCGAGGAACAGTGGGTTAACTGCCTGTTCAGGGGCAGAACAACAGATTTTTACCTTGTCAGCTCACGGATTCGATCTAGCAACCTTTCGGTTACTACTATAGACTGACAGTATAGACTGACACTCTAACCACTAGGCTACCTGCCTCCCCTTGGACTGAGCCAGGATGGTTTGTGATCAGGGTTAGGGCTCCCCATCATGACCAATAGACTCCAGGGGTGAACACCAAGGTCTGCTCATGTGGTCAACCTTGTCTGAACCTGTAGTCTTCTGGACCAACCTCTCCCCTGACCATAATATCAGGTTTTATAACAACTATAATAGCAGTATAATATCCTCAGTCATCTAGAAAGCGTATCCACACCCACACAGATGAGTTTTCAACTAGTAAGAGAAGAGTTTGATCAAGGCTTATGTACTGTTACCAAAGAGGAACTCAGAGAGGAACTCTCTCAGCTGAGGTACTGACAGGACTGGTCTGTCGAACAGCCAGCCCAGTTACTGACCTCCCAACAGGACTCTGGTAGTTCAGCTGAGGTACTGACAGGACTGGTCTGTCGAACAGCCAGCCCAGTTACTGACCTCCCAACAGGACTCTGGTAGCTCAGCTGAGGTACTGACAGGACTGGTCTGTCGAACAGCCAGCCCAGTTACTGACCTCCCAACAGGACTCTGGTAGTTCAGCTGAGGTACTGACAGGACTGGTCTGTCGAACAGCCAGCCCAGTTACTGACCTCCCCCAAGCCCCTCTCCTCAGGAGCAGGGTATCCTAGCAACCTGGGATGGCTAGTGTCTCTCATATATGATGTATAAGGAAGTCAAAGGTCACTTGAGGACCAATCGATCATAATATATTTATTGTTGATGCATACAGTCAGCCTGGGACAGGACACTGCCGAAAACTAAACTGTCCATACACTTCCAGAAGATGTGAAGGTTTAATCTCAGGGTAAAGAGTCCAGTGTACAGATAGTAGGGTCTTACCACTTGGTAGTGTAGTGTAGTTTACTGTAGTGTAGTGTACTGTAGTGTAGTGTACTGTAGTGTACTGTAGTGTAATGTACTGTAGTGTACTGTAGTGTAGTGTACTGTAGTGTAGTATAGTGTAGTGTAGTGTACTGTAGTGTAGTGTAGTGTAGTGTAGTGTAGTGTAGTGTAGTGTAGTGTAGTGTACTGTAGTGTAGTGTAGTGTAGTGTACTGTAGTGTACTGTAGTGTAGTGTAGTGTACTGTAGGGTACTGTAGTGTAGTGTAGTATAGTGTAGTGTAGTGTACTGTAGTGTAGTGTACTGTAGTGTAGTCTACTGTAGTGTACTGTAGTGTACTGTAGTGTACTGTAGTGTAGTGTACTGTACTGTACTGTAGTGTACTGTAGTTTAGTCTTACCTGCGGTAGTGTTTCCTGGGGCATGGGTGATGGTGACTTGGAGGTGTAGGTGTCTGGCTGGGAGATGAATCCTGAGTCATGGGAGGACATGGAGGACAGTCGTGCCACGGCCTGCTGGGGCAGGGTGGAGCTACGGTAGCCGTAGTGGGAGGAGCAGGAGGAGGAGGAAGGGGAGTGAGAGTGGGATGTGCCGCTGGAGCGAGAGTCACTACTGTTTACGCTGTTCAGACTGCTGTTAGGGTGAGACGGGTGGAGAGACAGACAGACACGTGGAGAGACAGACAGACAGGTGGACAGACAGACAGGTGGACAGACAGACAGGTGGACAGACAGACAGACAGACAGAGCAGACAGACAGGTACAGACAGACAGACAGACAGACAGACAGACAGACAGACAGACAGACAGACAGACAGACAGACAGACAGACAGACAGACAGACAGACAGAAGACAGACAGACAGACAGACAGACAGACAGACAGACAGACAGACAGACAGACAGACAGACAGACAGACAGACAGACAGACAGACAGACAGACAGACAGACAGACAGACAGACAGACAGACAGACAGACAGACAGACAGACAGACAGACAGACAGACAGACAGACAGACAGACAGACAGACAGAAGACAGACAGACAGACAGACAGACAGACAGACAGACAGACAGACAGACAGACAGACAGACAGACAGACAGACAGACAGACAGACAGACAGACAGACAGACAGACAGACAGACAGACAGACAGACAGACAGACAGACAGACAGACAGACAGACAGACAGACAGACAGACAGACAAGACAGACAGACAGACAGACAGACAGACAGACAGACAGACAGACAGACAGACAGACAGACAGACAGACAGACAGACAGACGACAGACAGACAGACAACAGACAGACAGACAGACAGACAGACAGACAGACAGACAGAACGACAGACAGACAGACAGACAGACAGACAGACAGACAGACAGACAGACAGACAGACAGCAGACAGACAGACAGACAGACAGGACAGACCGACAGACAGACAGACAGACAGACAGACAGACAGACAGACAGACAGACAGACACGACAGAAGACAGACAGACAGACAGACAGACAGACCGACAGACAGACAGACAGACAGACAGAACGACAGACAGACAGACAGACAGACAGACAGACAGACAGACAGACAGACAGACAGACAGACAGACAGACAGACCAGAGACAGACAGACAGTGAATGGGTTAACACTCCAAACCAATGCAGCAGGCAGTGACTGTGAACAAACCAGTCAAATTCAAATATTAAAACAACCAGGCATGAAATCATAATAAACATTACCACGATATATATATATATATATTATATATTTATATATATTATATATTTATATATATTATATATTTATATATATATATATTATATTTATATATATATATATTATATTTATATATATATATATTATATATCAACGTCTATCATGCTCAGTGCAACTACAAGCAAGTTGGACTGTGGTCGCCATACAGACATGTGCCTTTATCATTGGGTCCATTGACCGACCATCAAACAGTGACATTTTAACTAGGATCTGTGGATCCTACAACTTTAATTAAAAAAATGTGAACAAAGTCAAATGCATCACAAGATGAAAACAAGGCAGGCATCATGTCACACGACAACAACGACCATGTAAGGAAGGACACGAGGTGGAGGGGGGGTTTATTATGACTCATATTCTATAGAAACAGCTGGAAGGCTGAAGTTACAATCATAACACACAAAATGATATATTTACAAGTCTAGGTGAAATGAATTAACTATCTTCAATTCCCCCAGGAAACAAGTAGGTGAAGAGATTGGGCAGTGATATGACATCACAAACGGCTGCAGTTCCTCTACCCACCACTGGGGGGCAGGGTATGTCTTCATCAGGGCGTCGAAGAGTAGGATCAGTTCCCCACTGTCTATATAATTGTTTCAATATGTAAAATTTAGGCAAAACTGATCCTAGATCAGATCTATGTGTGAATATGGGTCTAGTGTTGTTTTTCAGTTCAAGGTGAAACATTCTGGATGTGGTCTGGTTCTGGTCCAAGACACCACTACATACTGGGACTACTAGAGATGACCCATTTCCATCTGAAGGTTCTGAACAGGCCCCTCCCAGCGTAGACAAGCTGCGGTTCTGGTCCTAGGACACCTACCTGCACATACTGGACTTCCTGGACCTAGTGGTGCTGGGGGAGGAGGGAGGAGTCTGATAAGACCAGTTATAGTCAGAGCCTTTCAGATCCAGAATCACCTGACAGGACAGAACAACAATGACAGATCAGTGTCTGAGGAGGAAACACATTGGACAGATATGAAATGGAACCCTGAGGAGTTAGGGTCAGGGTTAGGGTTAGGGTCAGGGTTAGGGTCAGGGTTAGGGTCAGGGTTAGTGTTAGGGTCAGGGTTATGGTCAGGGTTAGGGTCAGGGTTAGGGTCAGGGTTAGGGTCAGGGTTAGGGTCAGGGATACGGTCAGGGTCAGGGTTAGGGTCAGGGTTAGGATCAGGGTCAGGGTTAGGATCAGGGTCAGGGTTAGGGTCAGGGTCATGGTTAGGGTCAGGATCAGGATCAGGGTTAGGGTCAGGGATACGGTCAGGGTCAGGGTTAGGGTCAGGGATACGGTCAGGGTTAGGGTCAGGGTTAGGATCAGGGTCAGGATCAGGGTTAGGGTCAGGGTCAGGGATACGGTCAGGGTCAGGGTTAGGGTCAGGGTTAGGA
>NW_022265951.1:87309-129809 GCF_002021735.2 Oncorhynchus kisutch | reverse complement strand
AGGACAGGAGGAGGGAGTGAGACAGAGAGCAGAACAGACAGGACAGGAGGAGGGAGTGAGACAGAGCAGAACAGACAGGATGGGGCTAGATGAGGGAGGACAGGACAGGAGGAGGGAGTGAGACAGAGAGCAGAACAGACAGGACAGGCCTAGACAGAGGAGGACAGGACAGGAGGAGGGAGTGAGACAGAGCAGAACAGACAGGGCAGGGCTAGACAGGGGAGGACAGGACAGGAGGAGGGAGAGAGACAGAGCAGAACAGACAGGACAGGGCTAGACAGAGGAGGACAGGACAGGAGGAGGGAGTGAGACAGAGCAGAACAGGGCTAGACAGGGGAGGACAGGACAGGAGGATGGAGTGAGACAGAGAGCAGAATAGACAGGACAGGAGGAGGGAGTGAGACAGAGAGCAGAACAGACAGGACAGGACAAGATGAGGGAGGACAGAACAGGAGGAGGGAGTGAGACAGAGAGCAGAACAGACAGGACAGGGCTAGACAGGGGAGGACAGGAGGAGGGAGTGAGACAGAGAGCAGAACAGACAGGACAGGTTAACTCTCCCACTCAATTTGAGTCCTCCTGTCATCGAATGTTGTATACAGAGTCATCAATAACACACACATGCAGTCTCACTGTCAGACTGTGTTGCTCATCCAGGGGCTAACTGAGGACTAAGAGACAAGAGAAACTACAGTCTCACTGTCAGACTGTGTTGCTCATCCAGGGGCTAACTGAGGACTAAGAGACAAGAGAAACTACAGTCTCACTGTCAGACTGTGTTGTTGATCCAGGGGCTAACTGAGGACTAAGAGACAAGAGAAACTACAGTCAGACTGTGTTGTTGATCCAGGGGCTAACTGAGGACTAAGAGACAAGAGAAACTACAGTCTCACTGTCAGACTGTGTTGCTCATCCAGGGGCTAACTGAGGACTAAGAGACAAGAGAAACTACAGTCAGACTGTGTTGCTCATCCAGGGGCTAACTGAGGACTAAGAGAGAGGATAAACTACAGTCAGACTGTGTTGCTCATCCAGGGGCTAACTGAGGACTAAGAGACAAGAGAAACTACAGTCTCACTGTCAGACTGTGTTGTTGATCCAGGGGCTAACTGAGGACTAAGAGACAAGAGAAACTACAGTCTCACTGTCAGACTGTGTTGTTGATCCAGGGGCTAACTGAGGACTAAGAGACAAGAGAAACTACAGTCAGACTGTGTTGCTCATCCTGGGGCTATCTGAGGACTAAGAGACAAGAGAAACTACAGTCTCACTGTCAGACTGTGTTGCTCATCCAGGGGCTAACTGAGGACTAAGAGACAAGAGAAACTACAGTCAGACTGTGTTGCTCATCCAGGGGCTAACTGAGGACTAAGAGAGAGGAGACTGTTAGCTCTGTACCTTACCTCTCCCCCCCCCCACCCTCCCTCCCTCCAAGTCTGAGATGATCCTCAGTCCCTTATCTTCATTTGACTGATAAAATGTCCCAGAATCCCAGTTGTCCCTCTAAGTCTGGACAGGAGAAACTCATACTAGATCATTAGTTACAGTATGTGTGTCAAAACTGGATGCCTTGGAGATATAGGTCCGTTACAGAAGGCAGCTTGCAGGCTCTAGAACTGATTCATCAGCACCGCCTGCTCTTCCATCAGATGGAACTAGGCCACAACTAGAGAGAACTACAGGATAGAATCATCAATATTAAACTAGAGAGAACTACAGTATAGAATCATCAATATTAAACTAGAGTGAACTCCCCTCATACGGTACAGCATAGAATCATAAATATTAAACTAGAGTGAACAACAGGATAGAATCATAAATATGAAACTAGAGAGAACTCCCCTCATACGGTACAGTATAGAATCATAAATATTAAACTAGAGTGAACTACAGTATGGAATCAGAAATATTAAACTAGAGTGAACAACAGGATAGAATCATAAATATTAAACTAGAGAGTGAACTCCTTTCATACGATACAGCATAGAATCATAAATATTAAACTAGAGTGAACAACAGTATAGAATCATAAATATTCAACTAGAGAGTTGAATCCTTTCATACGATACAGTATGAAATCATAAATATTCAGTGAGAGGCTGCAGTTATAAGTCCATTCCCTCTCTGTTACTGTTAGCTCTGTACCTTACATCTCCCCCCCTCCCTCCCTCTCCCCCCTCCCTCCCTCCAAGCCTGAGATGATCCTCAGTCCCTTATCTTCAAATGACTGATAAATGTCCCAGATGTCCCATAAATGTCCCTCTAAGTCTGGGGCCTGTTGAAAACATCATACCAAACAACATAGGTTCCAGGTGAGTAGAGCAGCCCTCTCTCCAAGGACGACAACTAAAACACACACACTACTGTTCAAAAGTTTGGGGTCACTTAGAAATGTCCTTGTTCCTCTGTCCAGTGTCTGTGTTCTTTTGCCCGTCTTAATCGTTTTGCTTTTTATTGGCCAGTCTGAGATATGGCTTTTTATTGGTCAGTCTGAGATATGGCTTTTTATTGGTCAGTCTGAGATATGGCTTTTTATTGGCCAGTCTGAGATATGGCTTTTTATTGGCCAGTCTGAGATATGGCTTTTTATTGGCCAGTCTGAGATATGGCTTTTTATTGGCCAGTCTGAGATATGGCTTTTTATTGGCCAGTCTGAGATATGGCTTTTTATTGGCCAGTCTGAGATATGGCTTTTTATTGGCCAGTCTGAGATATGGCTTTTTATTGGCCAGTCTGAGATATGGCTTTTTATTGGCCAGTCTGAGATATGGCTTTTTATTGGCCAGTCTGAGATATGGCTTTTTATTGGCCAGTCTGAGATATGGCTTTTTATTGGCCAGTCTGAGATATGGCTTTTTATTGGCCAGTCTGAGATATGGCTTTTTATTGGCCAGTCTGAGATATGGCTTTTTATTGGCCAGTCTGAGATATGGCTTTTTATTGGTCAGTCTGAGATATGGCTTTTTATTGGCCAGTCTGAGATATGGCTTTTTATTGGTCAGTCTGAGATATGTATTTTTCTTTGCAACTCTGCCTAGAAGGCCAGCATCCCGGAGTCGCCTCTTCCCTGTTGACGTTGAGACTAGTGTTTTTGCTGGTACTATTTAATGAAGCTGCCAGTTAGAGTGTCTAGTTTCTCAAACTAGACACTCTAATGTACTTGTCCTCTTGCTCAGTTGTGCACCGGGGCCTCCCACTCCTCTTTCTATTCTGGTTAGGGCCAGTTTGCGCTGTTCTGTGAAGGGAGTAGTACACAGCGTTGTACGAGATCTTCAGTTTCTTGGCAATTTCTCACATGGAATAGCCTTCATTTCTCAGAACAAGAATAGACTGACGAGATTCAGAAGAAAGGTCTTTGTTTCTGGCCATTTTGAGCCTGTAATCGAACCCACAAATGCTGATGCTCCAGATACTCAACTAGTCTAAAGAAGGCCCATTTTATTGCCTCTTTAATCAGAACAACAGTTTTCAACTGTGTTCAAATATAAATTGCAAAAGGGTTTTCATTTTATTTTTATTTTTTTAACTAGGCAAGTCAGTTAAGAACAAATTCTTATTTTCAATGACGGCCTAGGAACAGTGGGTTAACTGCCTGTTCAGGGGCAGAACGACAGATTTGTACCTTGTCAGCTCGGGGGTTTGAACTTGCAACCTTCCGGTTACTAGTCCAACGCTCTAACCACTAGGCTACCCGGCCACCCCTGTAATGATCAATTAGCCTTTTAAAATGATAAATGTGCCATTGGAATACAGGAGTGATGGTTGCTGATAATGGGCCTCTGTCTCTTGAACGGTGGTGAACATGTCTGTTTCCATTGGCCTTTTACATGTGAACAAATACCTTCATCTACATGTTGAGCAGACCCCTGTCCTGACTGGGAAAACAGACCAGCACAGCTTCATCTACATGCTGAGCAGACCCCTGTCCTGACTGGGAAAACAGACCAGCTTCATCTACATGCTGAGCAGACCCCTGTCCTGACTGGGAAAACAGACCAGCTTCATCTACATGCTGAGAAGACCCCTGTCCTGACTGGGAAAACAGACCAGCTTCATCTACATGCTGAGCAGACCCCTGTCCTGACTGGGAAAACAGACCAGCTTCATCTACATGCTGAGCAGACCCCTGTCCTGACTGGGAAAACAGACCAGCTTCCTCTACATGCTGAGCAGACCCCTGTCCTGACTGGGAAAACAGACCAGCTTCATCTACATGCTGAGCAGACCCCTGTTCTGACTGGGAAAACAGACCAGCTTCATCTACATGCTGAGCAGACGCCTGTCCTGACTGGGAAAACAGACCAGCTTCATCTACATGCTGAGCAGACCCCTGTCCTGACTGGGAAAACAGACCAGCTTCATCTACATGCTGAGCAGACCCCTGTCCTGACTGGGAAAACAGACCAGCTTCCTCTACATGCTGAGCAGACCCCTGTCCTGACTGGGAAAACAGACCAGCTTCATCTACATGCTGAGCAGACCCTTGTCCTGACTGGGAAAACAGACCAGCTTCATCTACATGCTGAGCAGACCCCTGTCCTGACTGGGAAAACAGACCAGCTTCATCTACATGCTGAGCAGACCCCTGTCCTGACTGGGAAAACAGACCAGCTTCCTCTACATGCTGAGCAGACGCCTGTCCTGACTGGGAAAACAGACCAGCTTCCTCTACATGCTGAGCAGACCCCTGTCCTGACTGGGAAAACAGACCAGCTTCCCCTACATGCTGAGCAGACCCCTGTCCTGACTGGGAAAACAGACCAGACCAGCTTCATCTACATGCTGAGCAGACCCCTGTTCTGACTGGGAAAACAGACCAGCTTCATCTACATGCTGAGCAGACCCCTGTTCTGACTGGGAAAACAGACCAGCTTCATCTACATGCTGAGCAGACCCCTGTTCTGACTGGGAAAACAGACCAGCTTCATCTACATGCTGAGCAGACCCCTGTTCTGACTGGGAAAACAGACCAGCTTCCTCTACATGCTGAGCAGACCCCTGTTCTGACTGGGAAAACAGACCAGCTTCATCTACATGCTGAGCAGACCCCTGTTCTGACTGGGAAAACAGACCAGCTTCCTCTACATGCTGAGCAGACCCCTGTTCTGACTGGGAAAACAGACCAGCTTCATCTACATGCTGAGCAGACCCCTGTCCTGATGCTGTGAAGGGCTGTGTGTGACCTCTGCCAATCATTAGGGAAGACTGGGGGTGAGAGTGGTGGAGTGGAAAATCAGCACTTTGTGCTACTGTCTTAATGACTGGTGTGTGTGTGTGTTCTCCACCTCCACAGATAATGATTAGTGTGTGTGTTCTCCACCTCCACAGATAATGATTAGTGTGTGTGTGTGTTCTCCAACTCCACAGATAATGATTCGTGTGTGTGTGTGTTCTCCACCTCCACAGATAATGATTAGTGTGTGTGTGTGTGTTCTCCACCTCCACAGATAATGATTAGTGTGTGTGTGTGTTCTCCACCTCCACAGATAATGATTAGTGTGTGTGTGTGTTCTCCACCTCCACAGATAATGATTAGTGTGTGTGTGTGTTCTCCACCTCCACAGATAATGATTAGTGTGTGTGTGTGTTCTCCACCTCCACAGATAATGATTAGTGTGTGTGTGTGTTCTGCACCTCCACAGATAATGATTAGTGTGTGTGTGTGTTCTCCACCTCCACAGATAATGATTAGTGTGTGTGTGTTCTCCACCTCCACAGATAATGATTAGTGTGTGTGTGTGTTCTCCACCTCCACAGATAATGATTAGTGTGTGTGTGTGTGAGCTTCAGTGGCGCTGAGCTGATTAACAAAGACGATTGAAACCAAAACAAACCACGAAGCAGTGAAGGCAGGAGAATTAAACCACAGAGAGAGAAGAGAGAAGAGAGAGGAGAGAGGAGGAGACAGGACAGTAGGAAGCAGAGCAGGGGACAGAGGAGGAGACAGGACAGTAGGAAGCAGAGCAGGGGACAGGACAGTAGGAAGCAGAGCAGGGGACAGAGGAGGAGACAGGACAGTAGGAAGCAGAGCAGTGGACAGAGGAGGAGACAGGACAGTAGGAAGGAGAGCAGGGGACAGAGGAGGAGACAGGACAGTAGGAAGCAGAGCAGGGGACAGAGGAGGAGACAGAGGAGTGGACAGGACAGTAGGGAGCATAGCAGGGGACAGAGGAGGAGACAGGACAGTAGGAAGCAGAGCAGGGGACAGAGGAGGAGACAGGACAGTAGGAAGCAGAGCAGGGGACAGAGGAGTGGACAGGACAGTAGTACACAGTACATTAGACTAACAGAGTTAGTCTGCACTCCACAGAGGGAGAAAGAGAGAGAGAAAGGACAGAGAGAGAGAGGAGAGACAGAGAGAGGAGAGAGAGAGAGAGAGGAGAGACAGAGAGAGGAGAGACAGCGAGAGAAAGAGAGGAAAGAGAGGAGAGACAATGATAGACAGAGAGAGGAGAGACAGAGAGAGGAGAGACAGAGAGAGGAGAGACAGAGAGAGGAGAGACAGCGAGAGAGAGAGGGGGGAGACAGCGAGAGAGAGAGGGGGGAGACAGCGAGAGAGAGAGGGGGGAGACAGCGAGAGAGAGAGGAGAGACACAGAGAGAGAGAGACAGAGGAAGAGAGAGAGGAAGAGAGAGGGGTAGTGGAAGGAGCAGAACAGAACGGAACACTAAACAGCATAGCAGCACAAGGTAGACTGACAGACTGACTGAAACCCCGGACCCCACAGAGAGGCCACAGAGCAGGCTGGAGGGCTGACAGACAGACTAACAGACAGACCACCAGTCTGTTACAGACTTACCCAGGGCATCAGCTGCAGGGCAACAACAACAGGTGCCCAGTGACCGGGGGTGGGCAATAAGGTCGACGACACGGCCGTAAAGAGGAAAACATTTCAGTCAGTCAAGAGGCCTGAAGGAGACTGCACAAATCATGTTACTAATTAGTGTCACTGTCACTGTCACTGTGACTGTCTCTGTGACCGTCTCTGTGACTGTCACTGTGACTGTCACGGTGACTGGCTTTGTGACTGTCTCTGTGACTGTCACTGTGACTGTCTCTGTGACTGTCACTGTGACTGTCACTGTCTCTGTGACGGTCTCTGTGACGGTCTCTGTGACGGTCTCTGTGACGGTCTCTGTGCGTCTAATAATGGCCCTTTAGCTTCGCCAGACTCTTAGGATAAACTAAGCGACTTACAAAATTGTCCTCGTCGACACTGACATATATCACCGCATTCATTATATGACCCAACATGGGTCTAGCTGTTTGATCTGCCAAAGAGGACTGTTTGTGAGGGTGAACGTGCTGTTTGATCTGCCAAAGAGGACTGTTTGTGAGGGTGAACGTGTTGCACTAATAACAGCCTTCATAACGAGGAGGCCAAGCTGGAAAAACATGTTTGAATTCTTCAGTCTAGACAGATAAATGGCGTTAAATGCTCCACTGGTCACGTGTCCAAAGGTGACAACTTCCCCCTTGAAGTCAGGATTGACCCATTCCTTATAGCTCCTAGTAAAGCACAGGGCCTCTCATAGGAGAGACTAGAAACGTGTGTATTGGTTCAATCGTGTAGAAAAACGAAACATTTCGGATTGCTAGTTCAATGTTTCAGGTAGTTTTGGTCATTTTGGCTAACTAGTTCAGTGTGGTTTTGATTAAAACATTTAGGATAGCTAGTTCAGTGTTTCAGGTGGTTTTAATTAAGGCATTTAAGTGAACTAGTTCAGTGTTTCAGGTGGTTTCGATTTTTGACATTTAGACTAGCTAGTTCAGTGGTTTTGGTCATTTAGTTAGCTACTTCAGGGTTTCAGGTGGTTTTGGTCAGTTAGTTAGCTAGTTCAGTGTTTCAGGTGGTTTCGATTTTTGATATTTAGACTAGCTAGTTCAGTGTTTCAGGTAGTTTTGGTCATTTTGTTAGCTAGTTCAGTGTTTGAACTCATTTTAATTAAGACATTTAGAATAGCTAGTTCAGTGTTTCAGGTAGTTTTGATCATTTAGGTTAGCTAGTTCAGTGTTTCAGCTGGTTTTGATCAAGACATTTAGACTAGCTAGTTTAGTGTTTCTGCAGGTTTTGATAATTTAGGCCAGCTATATCATTGTTTCAGGTGGCTTTAATCAAGACATGTAGGCTAGCTAGTTCAGTGTTTCAGCTGGTTTTGATCAAGACATTTAGACTAGCTAGTTAAGTGTTTCAGCTGGTTTTGGTCATTTAGTTAGGTAGTTCAATGTTTGAGCAAATTTTAATTAAGACACTTAGACTAGCTAGTTCAGTGTTTCAGCTGGTTTTGATCGATACGTTATGACGACCTACACCTGCCAAACCCGGACGACGCTGGGCCAATTATGCTCCGCCCTATGAGACTCACAATCACGGCCAGTTGTGATACAGTCTGGATTCGAACCAGGTCTGTAGTGACGCCTCTAGCACTGAGATGCAGTGTCTTAGACCACTGCGCCACTTGGTGCACATTGCTAAATACTGCTCCTCTAGGTAGGACATCTAATAACACTGGAATAAGAAGACCAGGTACATACTGCTAAATACTGCACCATGGAAATACAACAGCACAGTATTTGAGCTAAAGAAGTTTTTAAAAAAAAGTTAGATGTTTTAGTGCTTTCAAGACGGACATTTTGAAATTTCAACTGGACTTTAGTCACTCAAGATAACTGACAGCTTGAATAGGAGCTTCCCATAGACGCTCTCTCTCATCTGTCTATCTGTCTAGACACATATTGAACCTCTTCAATAGCGTCTCCATCTCCTTTCATGGTACGTAGGCCAAACACAAAGACTGACTGACTGCATATGCTTATTCAATTGGGATGTGCTGTCCTACGAGGAGAAGACACAAACTGATACTCAGAAGTTGAGCAGAGAATCTGTTCCAAATGGCAACCTATTTCCTATGTAGTGCACTTCTTTTTGGGCCCTAGCCCTATAGACCCTGGTCTAAAGTAGTGCACTATATAGGGAACAGGATGCCATTTGGGACACAGACAGTGTCCTGGTTTCAGTATAATGACGGTCAACATGAGCTGACTCTGTTGTTTTTCCTCCTCCATCTTTCCAGACATCATTTAGACAGATTCCTGTGTTCAAGATGATATCTGACCATCCGCAGAGTCTGACAGGGATCAGGAACAGTCTTAGATAACGTAACCGAAACCATAGCATAGAGTAAAGACATTCGGTAGGGAAGGATGTTCAACTCAATTTGCATGTCCATTTGCCTAAGCGTACCAAATGTACGTTAGAGATTGACGTTCAGAGATGATAAAGGAACAAAGAGATGTACTATGTATAGTAAAATGTTACATAAATATGTACTGTGTTTTATACTGTAGAGTCCCTGAGGAGCCTCATTGACGTTCAACTCTATTTCCTTTAGACTACATGGACTGTGTAGGTTTGACCTCAAGGGGAAACGACAGCCCATAGAGGTACAGGGTTCACACTACACTTCATATGGCCAAGCCCACAGACATTATATGTATCGGCCATATGTTGTAATAATTATAATTCTATGGCACAGCCAGTAGAGAAGTGATGGATGGATGGATGGATGGATATAGATGGATATAGATGGATATAGATGGATATAGATGGATGGATGGATGGATGGATGGATGGATGGATGGATGGATGGATGGATGGATGGATGGATGGATGGATGGATGGATGGATGGATGGATGGATGGATGGATGGATGGATGGATGGATGGATGGATGGATAGATAGATAGATAGATAGAGATGGATAGATGGATAGATGGATAGATGGATAGATGGATATAGATAGATAGATAGATAGATAGATAGATAGATATATAGATAGAGTACCTTTCTTTGCCTTCTTCTGTAGCTTCAGAGTGTCTAAAGACTTCTTCTTGATCTCACTCCGAACTTTCTTGTACTCTGTGGGGGGGGAAATGGGGTCAACATTTTGGAATGAGATGTTCGACGAGCAGGTGTCCACATACTTTTGGTCATGTAGCGTATATGACACTGGCTTGTTGTGTATGGTTATATTATTATATATCTATATGTTATGATGATACCTTTAGCATGGTCCTTATCCAGAGTGTTGGTTCCTCTCTATATTATTATATATCTATATGTTATGATGATACCTTTAGCATGGTCCTTATCCAGAGTGTTGGTTCCTCTCTATATTATTATATATCTATATGTTATGATGATACCTTTAGCATGGTCCTTATCCAGAGTGTTGGTTCCTCTCTATATTATTATATATCTATATGTTATGATGATACCTTTAGCATGGTCCTTATCCAGAGTGTTGGTTCCTCTCTATATCATTATGTTATGATGATACCTTTAGCATGGTCCTTATCCAGAGTGTTGGTTCCTCTCTTCCACTCCTCCATCTGATCCTGTAGAGGGTTGATCATGCAGTCTATGAAAGCCCTGCAGGTCACAGCAATCACAAAGGTGAGAAACATTAGAAATCCAGTATTATTTATTAGGATCTCTCCTAGCCCACCAAAAGGCTAGTCTTTCAGTAGAGAGGGACATAGTGGTGGTGAGGGGGCGGGGCATAGTGGTGATGAGGGGGCAGGGCATAGTGGTGATGAGGGGGTGGGGCATAGTGGTGATGAGGGGGCGGGGCATAGTGGTGATGAGGGGGTGGGGCATAGTGGTGATGAGGGGGCAGGGCATAGTGGTGATGAGGGGGCGGGGTATAGTGGTGATGAGGGGGCGGGGCATAGTGGTGATGAGGGGGCAGGGCATAGTGGTGATGAGGGGGCGGGGCATAGTGGTGATGAGGGGGTGGGGCATAGTGGTGATGAGGGGGCAGGGCATAGCAGTGAGGAGGGGGCAGGGGCATAGCGGTAATAGCGGCAGTGAGGGGGCGGGGCATAGCGGTAATGAGGGGGCGGGGCATAGCGGTGGTGAGGGGCAGGGGCATAGTGGTGATGTGAGCCGGACAGCTGAGACTAATTTAACACCCTGGACTCTCTGGTCTGGACACATGTTGTCAGAGAGACAGCCAGACAGTGTGTGTGTTTTTCATTTATGTGTGTGTGTTCATTTATATGTGTGTGTGTGTGTGTGTGTGTGTGTGTGTTTGTGTGTGTAGCTAGGCTAGACCACAGGCACCTAGGTTTACTACAGCACACTGTCACAGCCATGGAGACGCAAGAAGAATTTCTCCAAAATACCTTGAAGAAATTAGAGATCCCCCTCTGTGTGTGTGTGTGTGTGTGTGTGTGTGTGTGTGTGTGTGTGTGTGTGTGTGTGTGTGTGTGTGTGACTGTGTGTGTGACTGTGTGTGTGACTGTGTGTGTGACTGTGTGTGTGTGACTGTGTGTGTGTGACTGTGTGTGTGTGACTGTGTGTGTGTGACTGTGTGTGTGTCGTGGACCAGACATGCCCGAGACAGTGGAATGCTGGGAAAGACGAGAATCGGCTGAGCTGGGTGACATTCTACAGATTCATCAGTAATGTCTCACTTTAACGACAATGTTACACACACACACACGCGCACACACACACACATACACAAACACTTCTTAATTTAGTTCAAAGTGACATGTATTACAAATCAATGGTAAATGATGGTGTAGTAGTGTCGTTGTAAATGAGAACATCCTTACATTGAAAAGTCTCTGAGCTTGGCCTCGATGCTTCTGTGTCTCATACACATCCTGGTTAGAGCTGAACCAATGTCCCTGGTGCCTCCTGTAACTCAAACAACACATCCTGGTTAGAGCTGAACCAATGTCTCTGGTGCCTCCTGTAACTCAAACAACACATCCTGGTTAGAGCTGAACCAATGTCCCTGGTGCCTCCTGTAACTCAAACAACACATCCTGGTTAGAGCTGAACCAATGTCTCTGGTGCCTCCTGTAACTCAAACAACACATCCTGGTTAGAGCTGAACCAATGTCTCTGGTGCCTCCTGTAACACACAAACAACACATCCTGGTTAGAGCTGAACCAATGTCTCTGGTGCCTCCTGTAACTCAAACAACACATCCTGGTTAGAGCTGAACCAATGTCTCTGGTGCCTCCTGTAACTCAAACAACACATCCTGGTTAGAGCTGAACCAATGTCCCTGGTGCCTCCTGTAACTCAAACAACACATCCTGGTTAGAGCTGAACCAATGTCTCTGGTGCCTCCTGTAACTCAAACAACACATCCTGGTTAGAGCTGAACCAATGTCCCTGGTGCCTCCTGTAACTCAAACAACACATCCTGGTTAGAGCTGAACCAATGTCCCTGGTGCCTCCTGTAACTCAAACAACACATCCTGGTTAGAGCTGAACCAATGTCCCTGGTGCCTCCTGTAACTCAAACAACACATCCTGGTTAGAGCTGAACCAATGTCTCTGGTGCCTCCTGTAACTCAAACAACACATCCTGGTTAGAGCTGAACCAATGTCCCTGGTGCCTCCTGTAACTCAAACAACACATCCTGGTTAGAGCTGAACCAATGTCCCTGGTGCCTCCTGTAACTCAAGCAATACATCCTGGTTAGAGCTGAACCAATGTCTCTGGTGCCTCCTGTAACTCAAACAACACATCCTGGTTAGAGCTGAACCAATGTCTCTGGTGCCTCCTGTAACTCAAACAACACATCCTGGTTAGAGCTGAACCAATGTCCCTGGTGCCTCCTGTAACTCAAACAACACATCCTGGTTAGAGCTGAACCAATGTCTCTGGTGCCTCCTGTAACTCAAACAACACATCCTGGTTAGAGCTGAACCAATGTCTCTGGTGCCTCCTGTAACTCAAACAACACATCCTGGTTAGAGCTGAACCAATGTCTCTGGTGCCTCCTGTAACTCAAACAACACATCCTGGTTAGAGCTGAACCAATGTCTCTGGTGCCTCCTGTAACTCAAACAACACATCCTGGTTAGAGCTGAACCAATGTCTCTGGTGCCTCCTGTAACACACAAACAACACATCCTGGTTAGAGCTGAACCAATGTCTCTGGTGCCTCCTGTAACTCAAACAACACATCCTGGTTAGAGCTGAACCAATGTCTCTGGTGCCTCCTGTAACTCAAACAACACATCCTGGTTAGAGCTGAACCAATGTCCCTGGTGCCTCCTGTAACTCAAACAACACATCCTGGTTAGAGCTGAACCAATGTCTCTGGTGCCTCCTGTAACTCAAACAACACATCCTGGTTAGAGCTGAACCAATGTCCCTGGTGCCTCCTGTAACTCAAACAACACATCCTGGTTAGAGCTGAACCAATGTCCCTGGTGCCTCCTGTAACTCAAACAACACATCCTGGTTAGAGCTGAACCAATGTCTCTGGTGCCTCCTGTAACTCAAACAACACATCCTGGTTAGAGCTGAACCAATGTCCCTGGTGCCTCCTGTAACTCAAACAACACATCCTGGTTAGAGCTGAACCAATGTCCCTGGTGCCTCCTGTAACTCAAACAATACATCCTGGTTAGAGCTGAACCAATCTGCATAGGAAACTTCACATAATGATGAACCCTTTATTTTGACAGGAAAGTCATACTGAGTCTATGGTGTGTTTTCCAGATGAGCCCTGCATAAATACATCAAACACATACAACAGCATACAATATACACAAACCACACAACATATTAAGAAGCACAGACACATGTATCAACTTAAGAGGTCTCAGATCATTACTCATTTCATTTCAGAGAGCTCTGTAAAGTTGTTCCACATAAATGGCACAAAAGAACACAACTAAAAGTAGCTTTACCCAACTCTGTGGAGACCGAAGGGGCCTCCAGTGTTATCCAAGCCTGTGACTGGGTTTGGTAATTAATGATGATAGATAAATAGGAGGTTTCTGCATGAGTGCTTTGTAAATAAACACTAGAGAACTCTGCTCTCTCCTTACATACAAACTACCCACTTTTTGATACAAAACACAACGGTGAGTTCTAGAACCATCACCAGTAATAAACCTAAAGGAACACAACGGTGAGTTCTAGAACCATCACCAGTAATAAACCTAAAGGAACACAACGGTGAGTTCTAGAACCATCACCAGTAATAAACCTAAAGGAACACAACGGTGAGTTCTAGAACCATCACCAGTAATAAACCTAAAGGCCCAATGAGGGAGGGGCAGGCCTGGCGTTTCAGGATTTTAGGGGCAAGGCCAAATGGTCTTCAAGAGGTGCCAGCGCACCAAGAGGGCACCAAGGCTATCTGCTAGGGCACCAAGGCCATCTGCTAGGGTTCCAAGGCCATCTGCTAGGGTACCAAGGCTATCTGCTAGGGTACCAAGGCCATCTGCTAGGGCACCAAGGCCATCTGCTAGGGCACCAAGGCCATCTGCTAGGGTACCAAGGCTATCTGCTAGGGCACCAAGGCTATCTGCTAGGGTACCAAGGCTATCTGCTAGGGTACCAAGGCTATCTGCTAGGGCACCAAGGCCATCTGCTAGGGCACCAAGGCCATCTGCTAGGGTACCAAGGCTATCTGCTAGGGCACCAAGGCTATCTGCTAGGGTACCAAGGCTATCTGCTAGGGTACCAAGGCTATCTGCTAGGGCACCAAGGCTATCTGCTAGGGTACCAAGGCCATCTGCTAGGGCACCAATAACATCTGCTGGGGTACCAAGGCCATCTGCTAGGGTACCAAGGCTATCTGCTAGGGTACCAAGGCTATCTGCTAGGGTTATCTGCTGGTTCGATTCCAGGCTGTATCACAACTGGCTGTGATTGGGAGTCCCATAGGGCGGCACACAATTGGCCCAGCGTCGTCCGGGTTTGGCCGCCATTGTAGACAAGAATTTGTTCTTCACTGACTTGCCTAGTTAAATAAAGGTTCAATTAAAAATGACAAAAATCTAATTTGCATAAAGGTTACAAGGCAGGTTTCATTTGCTCTTGGCCAGCCTTACAGCCTCTGTGCCTGGGCTCAAAACGCCAGACCATGCTACCACTGACTAATCTGCTAGGAGATTAATTAGAAATGAAAAAGGCCTTTTTACAAATCACTTCCTCTGGTTTAAAGAGCTATTAATGCTTATTAACACTGCAGGATCCCATTTAGGCTCAACACACAGCCTGGATGAAGGACAGACAGACAGACGTGTGTGTACAGTGTGTGTACAGTTGGTGTGTGTTCCTGTCTGTGTTTAGCTGGGCACGTGGTTCATGTCTCCATGCCCAGGCCATGGCAGTAAAGCCTCACCAGAACCTTACAACCAGCTGGGGCCTCCTCTAGACCAGTAAACACTCCCAAGTCAGACGAGAGGCTTGACATTGACTGGCAGGACCATTGTCTGTCCTCAGTGTCCTGCCCAGTGTGAGTGAAGGTCTGTTCTGTTTAACCCTGCATGGAGCAGACTGCTCTACTGTGGAATGAATGAACAGCTCTGCAGGACGGGACTTCAAAATCACTTCCAGAAACTCACTGAGACCTACTGCTTTTGTTGGAGCTTGTATGGTAGTGGGGGGGGTGGAGGGTGATTTGTTAACAGCTTATAATAACCTCACAATAACCCATCTTAGACCCCCTGATACAAGGTTGGATCTTAGACCCCTTGATACAGGGTTGGATCTTAGACCCCTTGATACAGGGTTGGATCTTAGGTCCCTTGATACAGGGGTTGGATCTTAGACCCCTTGATACAGGGGTTGGATCTTAGACCCCTTGATACAGGGGTTGGATCTTAGCCCTCTTGAAACAGGGTTGGATCTTAGACCCCTTGATACAGGGTTGGATCTTAGCCCCCTTGAAACAGGGTTGGATCTTAGCCCCCTTGAAACAGGGTTGGATCTTAGCCCCCTTGATACAAGGTTGGATCTTAGGCCCCTTGACACAGGGTTGGATCTTAGACCCCTTGACACAGGGTTGGATCTTAGACCCCTTGAAACAGGGTTGGATCTTAGACCCATTGATACAGAGGTTGGATTTGGTGGGTTGTGGCCAGAAAATGCAGCTGTGTTTGGGTCTTAGGCCTAACGAATGTCAGGGGCCATTCAGACAGAACTGGAGTAGAAACAATGTCCATAAGAAGTGTTTAAACTCGGGTTTGGCAGGATCCAGATTGTTATACTGTTCTTGTACCATACTGAGATATACGGTATTACCGGCAGTGCACACAAGGGGTTTGATTTCTTTCCAAACGTAAAAATAAATAAAAAACGGACGCTAGCTAAATGCTAACAAAGTACTAGCGAATTCCATAGAATTCTATAGCGGATGCTAGCTAAATGCTAACAAAGTACTAGCGAATTCCATAGAATTCTATAGCGGATGCTAGCTAAATGCTAACAAGCGAATTCCCTTAGCTAAACGCTAATAAGCCCAAGCTAATTGGAAGGACAAACAATCCAGCTCATAAAGTTATACAACTATCTCAAAAGGCTACTCACAGTTTACTGAACGCACAAAACAATATTAGACAGTAGGGATCTGGATCCAGGAGGGGATTGGTTGTCTCTGCTTTAACCAATAACCTTGATCTTGCAAGCTAGCCACTTAGCAAACAAACCAAATGCATAGCTGGAGCCCTGGAGAGAATTGATTTGGCACATCTTAGATAGTTAAACTTATAAAATATTTAGCTGGCAAACATTAGTAGTGAATTTCAAGTGTAACCTGATCACCTCTCTTGCGCTGCACAACAGTGGGTTGTCACGTTGCAAAGCTTCCGTTTGCTCGGTGTGGTGTTTGTAAACAAACATACACTTATGTATACAAAAGTATGTGGACACCCCTTCAAGTTTCAAACTTCCTGCGGAAGCAACTTCAGCACAAGAACTGTTTGTCGGGAGCTTCATGAAATGGGTTTCCATGGCCGAGCAGCCGCACACAAGCCTAAGATCACCATGCGCAATGCCAAGAGTCGGCTGGAGTGGTGTAAAGCTCGCCACCATTGGACTCTGGAGCAGTGGAAACACGTTCTCTGGAGTAATGAATCACACTTCACCATCTACCAACTGTTTGGTGGAGGAGGAATAATGGTCTGGGGCTGTTTTTCATGGTACAGGCTCGGCCCCTTCGTTTCCTGTGGATGGATATAGCATACAATGACATTCTAGATGATTCTGTGCTTCCAACTTTGTGGCAAATGTTTGGTGAAGGCCCTTTTCTGTTTCAGCATGACAATGCCCCCCTGCACAAAGCGAGGTCCATACAGAAATGGCTTGTCGAGATCGTTATCGGAAGAACTTGACTAATGCTCGTTGCCGAATGGAAGCAAGTCCCCACAGCAATGTTCCAACATCTAGTGGGAAAGCCTTCCCAGAAGAGTGGAGGCTGTTATAGCAGCAATGTTCCAACATCTAGTGGAAAGCCTTCCCAGAAGAGTGGAGGCTGTTATAGCAGCAATGTTCCAACATCTAGTGGAAAGCCTTCCCAGAAGAGTGGAGGTTGTTATAGCAGCAATGTTCCAACATCTAGTGGAAAGCCTTCCCAGAAGAGTGGAGGTTGTTATAGCAGCAATGTTCCAACATCTAGTGGAAAGCCTTCCCAGAAGAGTGGAGGCTGTTATAGCAGCAATGTTCCAACATCTAGTGGAAAGCCTTCCCAGAAGAGTGGAGGTTGTTATAGCAGCAATGTTCCAACATCTAGTGGAAAGCCTTCCCAGAAGAGTGGAGGCTGTTATAGCAGCAATGTTCCAACATCTAGTGGAAAGCCTTCCCAGAAGAGTGGAGGCTGTTATAGCAGCAATGTTCCAACATCTAGTAGGAAAGCCTTCCCAGGAGAGAGGAGGCTGTTATAGCAGCAATGTTCCAACATCTAGTGGGAAAGCCTTCCCAGAAGAGTGGATGCTGTTATAGCAGCAATGTTCCAACATCTAGTGGAAAACCTTCCCAGAGGAGTGGAGGCTGTTATAGCAGCGAAGGGGGAGGACCAACTCCATATTAATGTCCGTGATTTTGGAATGATATGTTGGACGATCAGGCAGACCTGCAACAGAAGCTCATAGACGTCATTCAGTCTCACTTTTATGTTTATAAAATAAGTTACTTTTCTGCTGAGCACTATCTGGACAATGTGTTAAGATTAATGTAGAGTTAATGTGACAAAATAGTTTCTCTCTGTTATTCTTTATCTTGACGACAAGGAGGTCAGTCTCTAGTCTCATAAGAGCACTCTGTCTGTAACACTGAGTTGTGAACCCTGATTGTTTTCACTCAATCCCTCTCTGTCTCACTCTGTCTGTCTGAACTAAAACCAGCATCAGAACCCACAACCTCAGCTCCGCCTGAGACACAGTCCACCTCTTGTTACTGGTTAAAATAAACGTACAGTCCACACACACAGAGAGAGAGAGAGAGAGAGAGAGAGATGTTTTTATTTGACCCCCTCTCCCTCAGATTGACTAGCTGTTATTGAGAGGGTGTGGTGGCAGTAGGATATATAACCCTCCCTTTATATCACACAGTCAGGAACAATAATACAATACAGACATATTGATAGTCCCCCTATGGTGACAGTCATAGTGATACTGTTCCTATGGTGACAGTCATAGTGATACTGTTCCTATGGTGACAGTCATTGTGATACTGTTCCTATGGTGACAGTCATAGTGATACTGTTCCTATGGTGACAGTCATAGTGATACTGTTCCTATGGTGACCGTCATTGTGATACTGTTCCTATGGTGACAGTCATAGTGATACTGTTCCTATGGTGACAGTCATAGTGATACTGTTCCTATGGTGACAGTCATAGTGATACTGTTCCTATAGTGTGCCCTCCTGAACAGGACCCTGGAATAAGGAAGCTGCCCCAGACAGGGGGAAACCCAACCTGGGTAGGAGCTCTACTGATTGGCTGTATAGAGGGGATGATCCACCTCCTCAGGATCTAAAATCTCAGGGTCTTAACACATGACACATATGATGCATTCTGGCAGTCATGCTGGCACCTCTTCCTGTATAACAAAGCCCAACCCAGAGAGAGTCTTCACAGTCACCATGACAGACGACTTCGTTCCTTCGGTGGTTGTTCAACATTTCTTAAACCAAAACAAACAAGCATGCCATAAAAATAGCTTTCTTTAGTTCTACTGACATGACCACACTGATTCCAGCTTTAGAAGGAACAGAGAGGATCAGAGATGAACAGAGAGGTACAGAGAGGATCAGAGAGGATCAGAGATGATCAGAGATGATCAGAGAGGAACAGAGAGGTACAGAGAGGAACAGAGAGGTACAGAGAGGAACAGAGACGATCAGAGATGAACAGAGAGGTACAGAGATGATCAGAGAGGAACAGAGAGGATCAGAGATGATCAGAGAGGATCAGAGATGATCAGAGAGGATCAGAGAGGAACGGAGATGATCAGAGAGGATCAGAGATGATCAGAGATGATCAGAGAGGATCAGAGATGATCAGAGAGGATCAGAGAGGAACGGAGATGATCAGAGAGGATCAGAGATGATCAGAGGATCAGAGAGGAACAGAGAGGTACAGAGAGGATCAGAGAGGTACAGAGATGATCAGAGAGGAACAGAGAGGATCAGAGATGATCAGAGATGATCAGAGATGATCAGAGATGATCAGAGAGGATCAGAGAGGTACAGAGATTATCAGAGAGGATCAGAGAGGAACGGAGATGATCAGAGAGGATCAGAGATGATCAGAGAGGTACAGAGAGGATCAGAGAGGTACAGAGATGATCAGAGAGGTACAGAGAGGAACAGAAAGGAACAGAGAGGAACAGAAAGGAACAGAGAGGATCAGAGAGGAACAGAGAGGATCAGAGATGATCAGAGAGGTACAGAGATGATCAGAGAGGAACAGAGAGGATCAGAGATGAACAGAGAGGATCAGAGAGGATCAGAGAGGAACAGAGAGGATCAGAGATCTCAGCCATTATATGAGGACATTATCACACTCTAAAGGAGAAGATAAACTGAACTGGACATAGATGGATACTATGTACCATCCAATTCACTATCCTAAGTGACTGGTATTGGACTGACACTTCAATTGTATGAATGAATCGTCCACAACCCTCCCCTCTGTCTGCTCTGTAGTCGACTCTGAGAGACATTTTCCTTCCATTGTCCACAAACATTACATCTCCTCCTTCCTCTCATTGGTTCACAGCTGTCAGTGAGGTCCTCTCAAGTGGAGTCAGTGTGGGAGTGGTCAGTGTGGGAGTGGTCAGTTAACAGGTGTATAGCAGGGTTAATAGTGGAGTCAGTGTGGGAGTGGTCAGTCAACAGGTATATAGCAGGGTTAATAGTGGAGTCAGTGTGGGAGTGGTCAGTTAACAGGTGTATAGCAGGGTTAATAGTGGAGTCAGTGTGGGTGTGGTCAGTTAACAGGTGTATAGCAGGGTTAATAGTGGAGTCAGTGTGGGAGTGGTCAGTTAACAGGTGTATACCAGGGTTAATAGTGGAGTCAGTGTGGGAGTGGTCAGTGTGGGAGTGGTCAGTTAACAGGTGTATACCAGGGTTAATAGTGGAGTCAGTGTGGGAGTGGTCAGTTAACAGGTGTATAGCAGGGTTAATAGTGGAGTCAGTGTGGGAGTGGTCAGTGTGGGAGTGGTCAGTCAACAGGTGTATAGCAGGGTTAATAGTGGAGTCAGTGTGGGAGTGGTCAGTTAACAGGTGTATAGCAGGGTTAATAGTGGAGTCAGTGTGGGAGTGGTCAGTTAACAGGTGTATAGCAGGGTTAATAGTGGAGTCAGTGTGGGAGTGGTCAGTTAACAGGTGTATAGCAGGGTTAATAGTGGAGTCAGTGTGGGAGTGGTCAGTTAACAGGTGTATAGCAGGGTTAATAGTGGAGTCAGTGTGGGAGTGGTCAGTTAACAGGTGTATAGCAGGGTTAATAGTGGAGTCAGTGTGTGAGTGGTCAGTTAACAGGTGTATAGCAGGGTTAATAGTGGAGTCAGTGTGGGAGTGGTCAGTGTGGGAGTGGTCAGTTAACAGGTGACACTGTACAGAGAAGACAACATCCAGGCCCTGGTCTGCTTCCAGACTGTCTGTCACTGTGAGGCCCCAGCCAGGCCACCTGTCTACCCAGCTCTGAGGAGGAAGATGGGGTTGGGTTGAAGAGTGGAGGTGGGGACAGACTGTCAGCTGGTGCTGATGGATGGAGAGGTGTGCTTCTCAGGACTGATTAAAGGCCCCAACCTGTCGGGCAGTCATGTCAGGCAGTCATTCACCCAGTCAGTCAGCCAGTCAGCCGGGGCCACCGTGGGGAATGTCCCTTCCTTTCATCATCATCATACCGTAGACCTGGGTTCAAATACTATTTGAAAGTATTTCTAATACTTAAGCTGGGTATCATTGAGCATGTCTTGGTGAAATGGAATCAGTCGAATAGTGGGAAAACCCACAAACCATCTGACACTCCAGACAGGCTAGGTTTGTTTCAAAGTAGATTTGTGTCAGACTACCAACAGTCACTCTGTGTCAGACTACCAACAGTCACTCTGTGTCAGACTACCAACAGTCACTCTGTGTCAGTCACTCTGTGTGACCCTGATTTAGCCCACTGCAGTAAAAGGTTAAAACCAGTTTTGTGTGCGGGTGGGTATTTGGTTTGTGACACTCGTCCTTCCTCTCCTTAACTAGTCATGGCTAGTCAATGTCTTCTTCCTCTCCTTAACTAGTCATGGCTAGTCAATGTCTCCTTCCTCTCCTTAACTAGTCATGGCTAGTCAATGTCTCCTTCCTCTCCTCAACTAGTCATGGCTAGTCAATGTCTCCTTCCTCTCCTCAAATAGTCATGGCTAGTCAATGTCTTCTTCCTCTCCTTAACTAGTCATGGCTAGTCAATGTCTTCTTCCTCTCCTTAACTAGTCATGGCTAGTCAATGTCTCATGTCTCCTTAACTAGTCATGGCTAGTCAATGTCTCCTTCCTCTACTTAACTAGTCATGGCTAGTCAATGTCTCCTTCCTCTCCTTAACTAGTCATGGCTAGTCAATGTCTCCTTCCTCTCCTCAACTAGTCATGGCTAGTCAATGTCTCCTTCCTCTCCTCAAATAGTCATGGCTAGTCAATGTCTTCTTCCTCTCCTTAACTAGTCATGGCTAGTCAATGTCTCCTTCCTCTCCTTAACTAGTCAATGTCTCCTTCCTCTCCTTAATTAGTCATGGCTAGTCAATGTCTCCTTCCTCTCCTTAACTAGTCATGGCTAGTCAATGTCTTCTTCCTCTCCTTAACTAGTCATGGCTAGTCAATGTCTCATGTCTCCTTAACTAGTCATGGCTAGTCAATGTCTCCTTCCTCTACTTAACTAGTCATGGCTAGTCAATGTCTACTTCCTCTCCTTAACTAGTCATGGCTAGTCAATATCTCCTTCCTCTCCTTAACTAGTCATGGCTAGTCAATGTCTCCTTCCTCTCCTCAACTAGTCAAGGCTAGTCAATGTCTCCTTCCTCTCCTCAACTAGTCATGGTTAGTCAATGTCTCCTTCCTCTCCTCAGCTAGTCATGGCTAGTCAATGTCTCCTTCCTCTCCTCAACTAGTCATGGCCAGTCAATGTCTCCTTCCTCTCCTCAACTAGTCATGGCTAGTCAATGTCTTCTTCCTCTCCTTAACTAGTCATGGCTAGTCAATGTCTCCTTCCTCTCCTCAACTAGTCATGGCTAGTCAATGTCTCCTTCCTCTCCTCAACTAGTCATGGCTAGTCAATGTCTCATGTCTGGTTTGGGAGCAGAAGTAGTTGTCATTCCTCTGAGGAGAAATCACAGTTCATTAGCCTCATCAAAGAAGCATCGGTATATCGGTATATCTGTCTCTCTCTCTCTCACCCAGTGCATCCAGGGTGAAGCCAAGCCATAAACCACACACTTTCTCTGCCAGCCTCCCTCGCTCCCTCCCTCCCTCCCTGCCATCTCTTCTGCTTACTGGTAGAAAACAGAGGTTATTCAGTTCACCTCCACAGCTGCCTATTGCAGGTCTGCCAGTCCACAGACAGTGTCAAGTGGAGACTAGTGTCTGTCTTTGTCCCTGTCCCATATGGCACCCTATTCCCTATTTAGTACACTACCTTGGAACAGGGCCCCTTGTAAAAGAGACATTGGTCTCAATGGGACACCCTGCCTAAATGAAGATTACATGTAGGGAATAGGGTGGTATTTGGGACCCGTATCAGAAGAGACACAGGGTGACAGTGTTGACAGACTGCTGATAGGTCAGATTCCCTGTTCTGTTACCACTCTTCCCCAGAACACCAGAGTTCTGTTACCTCTCTGACCCAGAACACCAGAGTTCTGTTACCCCTCTGCCCCAGAACACCAGAGAGAGAATAATCTGGCCTATCATTGTGTGAATGAGTGAGTGTGTGTGTGTGTGTGTGTGAGTGTGAGAGAGTGTGTGTGTGTGAGAGTGTGTGTGTGTGAGAGTGTGTGTGTGTTACAGAATGTGTGTGTGTCAGAGTGTGTGTGTGTGTGTGTGTGTGTATGTTCCTCTGTGCCTCTGGCTCCAGCCCTCTAATTAGCTGTAGATAGTAGGCTGTATGCTGCAATGCAGTGGTTCCTATCGTTCTATCTCATGGTTCAGCCCACAGGGATGGGGAACATCTGTGTACCATATATCATACACACAGGGTTATCTGCCACTCTAAACACAGCCAGTCAACCAGCCAGTCAACCAGCCAGTCAGTCAACCAGCCAGTCAACCAGCCAGTCAACCAGTCAACCAGCCAGCCAGCCTGTCAACCAGCCAGTCAGTCAACCAGCCAGTCAACCAGTCAACCAGTCAACCAGCCAGTCAACCAGCCAGTCAGTCAACCAGCCAGTCAACCAGCCAGTCAACCAGTCAACCAGCCAGCCAGCCTGTCAACCAGCCAGTCAGTCAACCAGCCAGTCAACCAGTCAACCAGTCAACCAGCCAGTCAACCAGCCAGCCAGTCAACCAGCCAGCCAGTCAACCAGCCAGTCAGCCAGCCAGTCAACCAGCCAGTCAACCAGTCAACCAGCCAGCCAGTCAACCAGCCAGTCAACCAGCCAGCCTGTCAACCAGCCAGCCTGTCAACCAGCCAGTCAACCAGCCAGTCAACCAGCCAGCCAGTCAACCAGCCAGCCAGTCAACCAGCCAGTCAACCAGCCAGCCAGTCAACCAGCCAGCCTGTCAACCAGCCAGTCAACCAGCCAGTCAACCAGCCAGCCAGTCAACCAGCCAGTCAACCAGCCAGTCAACCAGCCAGTCAACCAGTCAACCAGCCAGTCAACCAGCCAGTCAACCAGCCAGTCAGCCAGGCCCTGGTAATGACAAACTAGGACCGGGTTAGAGATCAAGATCTTATGGCTGGGATATCACCAGCATGATCTGGATTATGCAACATTTTGTCTTATGCTGAACGGGTGCCCCCCCCTCCCGGTTGTCTTATGCTGAACGGGTGCCTCCCCCCTCCCGGTTGTCTTATGCTGAACGGGTGCCTCCCCCCTCCCGGTTGTCTTATGCTGAACGGGTGCCCCCCCCTCCCGGTTGTCTTATGCTGAACGGGTGCCTCCCCCCTCCCCCCTCCCGGTTGTCTTATGCTGAACGGGTGCCCCCCCCTCCCGGTTGTCTTATGCTGAACGGGTGCCTCCCCCCTCCCCCCTCCCGGTTGTCTTATGCTGAACGGGTGCCTCCCCCTCTCCCCTCCCGGTTGTCTTATGCTGAACGGGTGCCCCCCCTCCCGGTTGTCTTATGCTGAACGGGTGCCCCCCCTCCCGGTTGTCTTATGCTGAACGGGTGCCCCCCCTCCCGGTTGTCTTATGCTGAACGGGTATAAGACAACGGCTGCCTGTCTAGTGAACTGCTGCCTGTCTAGTGAACTGCTGCCTGTCTAGTGAACTGCTGCCTGTCTAGTGAACTGCTGCCTGTCTAGTGAACTGCTGCCTGTCTAGTGACCTGCTGCCTGTCTAGTGACCTGCTGCCTGTCTAGTGACCTGCTGCCTGTCTAGTGACCTGCTGCCTGTCTAGTGTACTGCTGCCTGTCTAGTGTACTGCTGCCTGTCTAGTGAACTGCTGCCTGTCTAGTGAACTGCTGCCTGCTGCCTGTCTAGTGAACTGCTGCCTGTCTAGTGAACTGTTGCCTGTCTAGTGAACTGCTGCCTGTCTAGTGAACTGCTGCCTGTCTAGTGAACTGCTGCCTGTCTAGTGAACTGCTGCCTGTCTAGTGAACTGCTGCCTGCTGCCTGTCTAGTGAACTGCTGCCTGTCTAGTGAACTGCTGCCTGTCTAGTGAACTGCTGTCTGTCTAGTGAACTGCTGCCTGTCTAGTGAACTGCTGCCTGTCTAGTGAACTGCTGCCTGTCTAGTGAACTGCTGCCTGTCTAGTGAACTGCTGCCTGTCTAGTGAACTGCTGCCTGTCTAGTGAACTGCTGCCTGCTGCCTGTCTAGTGAACTGCTGCCTGTCTAGTGAACTGCTGCCTGTCTAGTGAACTGATGCCTGCTGTCTGTCTAGTGAACTGCTGCCTGTCTAGTGAACTGCTGCCTGTCTAGTGAACTGCTGCCTGTCTAGTGAACTGCTGCCTGTCTAGTGAACTGCTGCCTGTCTAGTGAACTGCTGCCTGTCTAGTGAACTGCTGCCTGCTGCCTGTCTAGTGAACTGCTGCCTGTCTAGTGAACTGCTGCCTGCTGCCTGTCTAGTGAACTGCTGCCTGTCTAGTGAACTGCTGCCTGTCTAGTGAACTGCTGCCTGTCTAGTGAACTGCTGCCTGTCTAGTGAACTGCTGCCTGCCTAGTGAACTGCTGCCTGTCTAGTGAACTGCTGCCTGTCTAGTGAACTGCTGCCTGTCTAGTGAACTGCTGCCTGCTGCCTGTCTAGTGAACTGCTGCCTGTCTAGTGAACTGCTGCCTGTCTAGTGAACTGTTGCCTGTCTAGTGAACTGCTGCCTGTCTAGTGAACTGCTGCCTGTCTAGTGAACTGCTGCCTGTCTAGTGAACTGCTGCCTGTCTAGTGAACTGCTGCCTGTCTAGTGAACTGCTGCCTGCCTAGTGAACTGCTGTCTGTCTAGTGAACTGCTGCCTGCCTAGTGAACTGCTGCCTGCTGCCTGTCTAGTGAACTGCTGCCTGTCTAGTGAACTGCTGCCTGTCTAGTGAACTGCTGCCTGTCTAGTGAACTGCTGCCTGTCTAGTGAACTGCTGCCTGTCTAGTGAACTGATGCCTGCTGCCTGTCTAGTGAACTGCTGCCTGTCTAGTGAACTGCTGCCTGTCTAGTGAACTGCTGCCTGTCTAGTGAACTGCTGCCTGTCTAGTGAACTGCTGCCTGCTGCCTGTCTAGTGAACTGCTGCCTGTCTAGTGAACTGCTGCCTGCTGCCTGTCTAGTGAACTGCTGCCTGTCTAGTGAACTGCTGCCTGTCTAGTGAACTGCTGCCTGTCTAGTGAACTGCTGCCTGTCTAGTGAACTGCTGCCTGTCTAGTGAACTGCTGCCTGTCTAGTGAACTGCTGCCTGTCTAGTGAACTGCTGCCTGCCTAGTGAACTGCTGCCTGCCTAGTGAACTGCTGCCTGTCTAGTGAACTGCTGCCTGTCTAGTGAACTGCTGCCTGTCTAGTGAACTGCTGCCTGCTGCCTGTCTAGTGAACTGCTGCCTGTCTAGTGAACTGTTGCCTGTCTAGTGAACTGCTGCCTGTCTAGTGAACTGCTGCCTGTCTAGTGAACTGCTGCCTGTCTAGTGAACTGCTGCCTGTCTAGTGAACTGTTGCCTGTCTAGTGAACTGCTGCCTGTCTAGTGAACTGCTGCCTGCCTAGTGAACTGCTGCCTGCCTAGTGAACTGCTGTCTGTCTAGTGAACTGCTGCCTGCCTAGTGAACTGCTGCCTGCTGCCTGTCTAGTGAACTGCTGCCTGTCTAGTGAACTGCTGCCTGTCTAGTGAACTGTTGCCTGTCTAGTGAACTGCTGCCTGTCTAGTGAACTGCTGCCTGTCTAGTGAACTGCTGCCTGTCTAGTGAACTGCCTAGTGAACTGCTGCCTGTCTAGTGAACTGCTGCCTGCCTAGTGAACTGCTGCCTGTCTAGTGAACTGCTGCCTGTCTAGTGAACTGCCTAGTGAACTGCTGTCTGTCTAGTGAACTGCTGCCTGTCTAGTGACCTGCTGCCTGTCTAGTGAACTGCTGTCTGTCTAGTGAACTGCTGCCTGTCTAGTGAACTGCTGCCTGTCTAGTGAACTGCTGTCTGTCTAGTGAACTGCTGCCTGTCTAGTGACCTGCTGCCTGTCTAGTGAACTGCTGCCTGTCTAGTGACCTGCTGCCTGTCTAGTGAACTGCTGTCTGTCTAGTGAACTGCTGCCTGTCTAGTGACCTGCTGCCTGTCTAGTGAACTGCTGTCTGTCTAGTGAACTGCTGCCTGTCTAGTGACCTGCTGTCTGTCTAGTGAACTGCTGCCTGCTGCCTGTCTAGTGACCTGCTGCCTGTCTAGTGAACTGCTGTCTGTCTACACAGCAATAGACAGGTAGCCATCGTAAAAGAGATGTTTGATCTCAACAGGATTTATCTGTATAAATAAAGGATAAATAACACAACATACTCGTCTGGTTCTGTTCTCAAGTGTTTCTTTGTTTCTATGGAAACGTGGCCAGCCTTCCAAAGGCTGATTTTCAGTTTCCCTGACGGACTGGCAGTTGGTTGGTTGCCAGTAGGTTAATCTGTAACTAATCTGTAACGTGACATAATGGGATTGAGACACTAACACTGTGATGACCTGATGCAGCTCTGGGAACTGAGTGACCTGGGTTCAAACGCTATTCGAAATCCTTCAAAGAGTTTGAGCGTTCGCTCTCGTCTGTCTGTAGTGGAATACTATCTATTCAACCAGGGGGAAAACACATCGACACCAAGGTCTCACAATACAGAAAACTAAATTATACACAATTTAAAACACAACATTAAACAAGTAGAAAATATTATATACCCAATAAACAATCAAACAAAACAAACAATGTTAAAATCCCTATCCTTTCTCCAAAACTGACCCAGAGACAACAACACATCCAAATTAACTGTTACTTGGAGATTGTTCCACATGATAGGGGCCTGGTAGGAAAACACGTGGATTCTCCAGTATTAACCAATCCTGTGATCTAGTGTTGGAATCCCAGTTTCTATACTTCAACAATGACGTGTTGAGTAAATTGGTAGTTTATTGAGTAAGGCTTTATATAAACAACAACAGAATAATGATGTGATGTGTCATGAGTAAATTGGTAGTTTATTGAGTAAGGCTTTATATAAACAACAACAGAATAATGATGTGATGTGTTGAGTAAATTGGTAGTTTAATGAGTAAGGCTTTATAAACAACAACAGAATAATGATGTGATGTGTTGAGTAAATTGGTAGTTTAATGAGTAAGGCTTTATAAACAACAACAGAATAATGATGTGATGTGTTGAGTAAATTGGTAGTTTAATGAGTAAGGCTTTATAAACAACAACAGAATAATGATGTGATGTGTTGTTTTTAGCGACATCCAACCCAACCTGTTGATAAAGGATGCAGTGGTGACTGTCAAAGCTGTCAGGTGTTTATAAACACGATGTGCGATATGATCAATGGTGTCCAAGGGCTTCAAAACGCTGGGCGCTACATTCATGTATATCATATCACCATAATCTATAACAGGAATGACTGTAGACTGAATGATCTGGGTTCTACTATTTAATGAAAGGCCCTATTCTATTTAATGAAAGGCCCTGTTCTGCTATTTAATGAAAGGCCCTGTTCCTATAGAAGAAGCACAACTTAATTCTTCATTTCTTGAAGAACTCGTCAACATGTTATTTTTTTTTTTTAAAGATAGCTTTTTCGTCAATCCAGATGCCCAGATATTTATAGACGGGGGGGGACACGATCAATGGGAGCACCATCTAACGTACTTATGCACAAATCATCAGTTATATTATTACGGCAGGGTAGCCTAGTGGTTAGAGCGTTGGACTAGTAACCGGAAGGTTGCAAGTTCAAACCCCTGAGCTGACAAGGTACAAATCTGTCGTTCTGCAGTTAACCCACTGTTCCCCTGAACAAGGCAGTTAACCCACTGTTCCCCTGAAC
The DNA here is from genome assembly GCF_002021735.2 of Oncorhynchus kisutch. Lineage (NCBI taxonomy): Eukaryota > Metazoa > Chordata > Actinopteri > Salmoniformes > Salmonidae > Oncorhynchus > Oncorhynchus kisutch. The sequence goes on along the minus strand of NW_022265951.1, from coordinate 100,870 downwards.
AAGGCAGTTAACCCACTGTTCCCCAGTAGGCCGTCATTGAAAATAAGAATTTGTTCTTAACTGACTTGCCCAGTTAAATAAAAGGTAAAACATATATATTTTTTAAACATGGTTTGAAAAATAACATGTACTTGGTTTTCCCAGCATTTTAGTACCAACTTCAGGTCAAACGAGTCTTTCTGCAAGCTAGTAAAAGCAGATTGAAGAGTCAACAGATCCTGAGCTGACGTAGGTGGCAGTAGCGTATACAACAGTGTCATCTGCGTACAGACGAACGTTACAGTGTTGTACAGATAGACCGACGCTGTTCATATAAATGGTGAAAAGAACTTGGACCAAGAATCGAACCCTGTGGGACACCTTCTGTTATGTTGGCTAGATTTACAGTTTTGGGACTATTCTATTGGTTCCATTAAGCTAGGCAGGCATAATCAAGCCCAGATAAAGTATTGGAAATGATTTCGAATATTATTTGAACCCAGGTCTGGCCTTGTGCTTCTCAGCTGTGCCGTAAGTAATTATGGCATAGGGTTACTTACTGTAGCAGGTCAGACAGACAGACAGACACTCCTCTTTAAAACAACATGGTCTCATGGTCTCTGAATGCCAGGAATCACATGAGAGATTTCAGACGTGAGGCTACAGCCTTGTTGACAGTTGTCTATGAATGTTACAAGGCAAACACTAGACCTACAGTAGAGCTGGCTTGGTTCTGCTTTACTTGGCAATGGCAGCATCACAGGTGTCATAGGTGGCAATAGGCATTAGGGAATCTGGGGTTTAACCAGGGGTACTGAATGGTTATTTTAGGTCATGTCGTTGCTCTGAACGATCACGTTCTCTAGAGACAAAGCAGCTAGCCTATTGCGTCCATCCTCTAGTAGTATGTCACATGACCTCTGTAAACCAATCCCTCTTATACCTACTGTAACCCTTCATCACTAGTCTCCTCGATACCTCTTCTGTCACCAACATGGTCACATAATACAGAAAGGGACTGGAAAAGGAATCTGTGGAGGGTGAGGACAGCTGTGCTTTCGAGAAAGAGAGAGAGAGACCCTGTCTGCTCTGCTCTCTGTTGTGATGCTCCATTGAGCCACATCAGGTTAGGAATGCGCGGTAGGCTGCACTACTAGAATGGTTTCTTCTGCTGTCCACATAGGAGAACCCTTTGAAGAACCCTTTTTGGTTCCTAGTAGAACCCTTTTGGTTCCAGGGAGAACCCTTTTGGGTTCCATGTAAAAACCCTTTCCGCAGAGGGTTCTACCTGGAACCAAAAAGGTTCTACCTGGAACCAAAAAGGTTCTACCTGGAACCAAAAAGGTTCTACCAGGAACCAAAAAGGTTCTACCATCAACAAAAAATGATTTTTGAACCCTTTTTTCTCAGTGTTGTTGTTGGCTAGTAAAAACACTGCAGCATCTCTGGACAGATATCAGATGTGTGGTAGGCTGGTTGTTGGGTAGTAAAACCACTGCAGCATCTCTGGCCAGATATCAGATGTGTGGTAGGCTGGTTACTGGGTAGTAAAAGCACTGCAGCATCTCTGCCCAGATATCAGATGTGTGGTAGGCTGGTTGTTGGGTAGTAAAAACACTGCAGCATCTCTGGCCAGATATCAGATGTGTGGTAGGCTGGTTGTTGGGTAGTAAAACCACTGCAGCATCTCTGGCCAGATATCAGATGTGTGGTAGGCTGGTTACTGGGTAGTAAAAACACTGCAGCATCTCTGGCCAGATATCAGATGTGTGGTAGGCTGGTTGTTGGGTAGTAAAAGCACTGCAGCATCTCTGGCCAGATATCAGATGTGTGGTAGGCTGGTTGTTGGGTAGTAAAAACACTGCAGCATCTCTGGCCAGATATCAGATGTGTGGTAGGCTGGTTGTTGGGTAGTAAAAACACTGCAGCATCTCTGGCCAGATATCAGATGTGTGGTAGGCTGGTTGTTGGGTAGTAAAAACACTGCAGCATCTCTGGCCAGATATCAGATGTGTGGTAGGCTGGTTGTTGGGTAGTAAAAACACTGCAGCATCTCTGCCCAGATATCAGATGTGTGGTAGGCTGGTTACTGGGTAGTAAAAACACTGCAGCATCTCTGGCCAGATATCAGATGTGTGGTAGGCTGGTTGTTGGGTAGTAAAAGCACTGCAGCATCTTCCTGCCTGGCCACCACTTCTCCTAGTGTGTCCTATCTAGCCTGCTGTCACTCTGTAGTCTTCCTGCCTGGCCACCACTTCTCCTAGTGTGTCCTATCTAGCCTGCAGTCACTCTGTAGTCTTCCTGCCTGGCCACCACTTCTCCTAGTGTGTCCTATCTAGCCTGCTGTCACTCTGTAGTCTTCCTGCCTGGCCACCACTTCTCCTAGTGTGTCCTATCTAGCCTGCAGTCACTCTGTAGTCTTCCTGCCTGGCCACCACTTCTCCTAGTGTGTCCTATCTAGCCTGCAGTCACTCTGTAGTCTTCCTGCCTGGCCACCACTTCTCCTAGTGTGTCCTATCTAGCCTGCAGTCACTCTGTAGTCTTCCTGCCTGGCCACCACTTCTCCTAGTGTGTCCTATCTAGCCTGCAGTCACTCTGTAGTCTTCCTGCCTGGCCACCACTTCTCCTAGTGTGTCCTATCTAGCCTGCAGTCACTCTGTAGTCTTTCTTCCTGGCCACCACTTCTCCTAGTGTGTCCTATCTAGCCTGCTGTCACTCTGTAGTCTTCCTGCCTGGCCACCACTTCTCCTAGTGTGTCCTATCTAGCCTGCAGTCACTCTGTAGTCTTCCTGCCTGGCCAACACTTCTCCTAGTGTGTCCTATCTAGCCTGCTGTCACTCTGTAGTCTTCCTGCCTGGCCACCACTTCTCCTAGTGTGTCCTATCTAGCCTGCAGTCACTCTGTAGTCTTCCTGCCTGGCCACCACTTCTCCTAGTGTGTCCTATCTAGCCTGCAGTCACTCTGTAGTCTTCCTGCCTGGCCACCACTTCTCCTAGTGTGTCCTATCTAGCCTGCAGTCACTCTGTAGTCTTCCTGCCTGGCCACCACTTCTCCTAGTGTGTCCTATCTAGCCTGCTGTCACTCTGTAGTCTTCCTGCCTGGCCACCACTTCTCCTAGTGTGTCCTATCTAGCCTGCTGTCACTCTGTAGTCTTCCTGCCTGGCCACCACTTCTCCTAGTGTGTCCTATCTAGCCTGCAGTCACTCTGTAGTCTTCCTGCCTGGCCACCACTTCTCCTAGTGTGTCCTATCTAGCCTGCTGTCACTCTGTAGTCTTCCTGCCTGGCCACCACTTCTCCTAGTGTGTCCTATCTAGCCTGCTGTCACTCTGTAGTCTTCCTGCCTGGCCACCACTTCTCCTAGTGTGTCCTATCTAGCCTGCAGTCACTCTGTAGTCTTCCTTCCTGGCCACCACTTCTCCTAGTGTGTCCTATCTAGCCTGCAGTCACTCTGTAGTCTTCCTGCCTGGCCACCACTTCTCCTAGTGTGTCCTATCTAGCCTGCAGTCACTCTGTAGTCTTCCTGCCTGGCCACCACTTCTCCTAGTGTGTCCTATCTAGCCTGCAGTCACTCTGTAGTCTTCCTGCCTGGCCACCACTTCTCCTAGTGTGTCCTATCTAGCCTGCAGTCACTCTGTAGTCTTCCTGCCTGGCCACCACTTCTCCTAGTGTGTCCTATCTAGCCTGCAGTCACTCTGTAGTCTTCCTGCCTGGCCACCACTTCTCCTAGTGTGTCCTATCTAGCCTGCAGTCACTCTGTAGTCTTCCTGCCTGGCCACCACTTCTCCTAGTGTGTCCTATCTAGCCTGCAGTCACTCTGTAGTCTTCCTGCCTGGCCACCACTTCTCCTAGTGTGTCCTATCTAGCCTGCAGTCACTCTGTAGTCTTCCTGCCTGGCCACCACTTCTCCTAGTGTGTCCTATCTAGCCTGCAGATATTTGCTGTATAGCCTAATGTGTCTCTTCTACACAAATAAATATAATTAACAACACATAATTTCCGTAGTGCCTGACTCACATGCTATAATCCTTAGATAGCAGTGACCCAGATATCAGTGAAGGAGATCTCTACTGTAAACAGCATTAGATCTGACTTGTGTTTTATTGGTCATAAACACACAGACACACACAGGAAAGAGAATAGTGTAGTTGTAGTAGTAGAACTGAGGGGAGAGAGAGAGATAGAGAGAGAGAGAGAGAGAGAGAGAGAGAGAGAGACAATGCAATGCACAGATAATCACAGACCTTTTACGTCACAGACATTAATAACAACAGATAGCTATGTCTTCCATAAATCAGCTGCCTGACAAACAGCACCCTGTTCCCTATTTTGTGCTACTTTTCACCAGGGACCATAAGGCTCTTCTACACAAATAAATATAATTAGTACTATGTGTGGGAATATGGTGCCAATTGGGACACTAGACATCAACTGCCTGACTGACTCTGGCTGGGAGGGACCACACGGCAACCACCTGGCAACCACCTGGCAACCACCTGGCAACCAGAGCTCACAGCCATACTGCTGTATTTAACGAGGGGGTCAGGAGAGCTTGAGACTGGCTCTGTAGAAACAGAGGAGTACCTGAGTTAGTAGTAGTAGTACCTGTAGTAGTAGTAGTAGTAGTACTAGTACCTATAGTAGTAGTAGTACCTGTAGTGGTAGTAGTAGTAGTACCAGTAGTAGTACCAGTAGTAGTAGTAGTAGTACCAGTAGTAGTAGTAGTAGTAGTACCAGTAGTAGTACCAGTACTAGTAGTAGTAGTAGTACCAGTAGTAGTACCAGTACTAGTAGTAGTAGTAGTAGTAGTAGTAGTAGTAGTAGTAGTAGTAGTAGTAGTACCAGTAGTAGTAGTAGTAGTACCAGTAGTAGTAGTAGTAGTAGTAGTACCAGTAGTAGTAGTAGTACCAGTAGTAGTAGTAGTACCTGTAGTAGTAGTACCAGTAGTAGTATTACCAGTAGTAGTAGTACCAGTAGTAGTAGGAGCTTGAGACTGGCTCTGTAGAAACAGAGGAGTACCTGAGGTTATGAAAACACTGAGTGTGCGTCCTAAACAACACCACATTCCCTTGCAGCCATGACAGGAAGGTCTGATGACAGCTTCGTTTAGCAAGGGATTGGACTGACTTTCACAAGGGTCTGTCTGTGTTTGGTGAGAGACTCACAGCGGATTACGCCGCAGGCAGTAATTCCTCTCCGCTGAAACACAGATTATACTGTAATACAGTTCAGTCAAAGACTGTTGTAATGAATGTTGTAACTAAACCACATCCCAGTCAGTCGGTCAATTCCCTGGTCAGACCAGACATCTGGATGTTACTGTTTATTAACTACTACTATAGTAGTAGTAGTACCTGTAGTATTACTAGTAGTAGTAGTAGTACCAGTAGTAGTAGTAGTAACGGTAGTAGTACCAGTAGTAGTAGTAACAGTAGTAGTACCAGTAGTAGTAGTACCAGTAGTAGTAGTACCTGTAGTAGTAGTACCTGTAGTAGTAGTAGTAGTAGTACTAGCAGTAGTAGTAGTACCTGTAGTAGTAGTAGTAGTAGTAGTACCTGTAGTAGTAGTAGTACTAGTAGTAGTAGTAGTAGTAGTAGTAGTAGCACCTGTAGTAGTAGTAGTAGTAGTAGTACCAGTAGTAGTAGTAGTAGTAGTAGTAGTAGTAGGAGTACCAGTAGTAGTAGTACCAGTAGTTGTAGTACCTGTAGTAGTAGTAGTAGTAGTAGTAGTAGTAGTAGTAGTAGTACCAGTAGTAGTAGTACCTGTAGTAGTAGTAGTAGTAGTAGTAGGAGTACCAGTAGTAGTAGTACCAGTAGTAGTATTCCCTGGTCAGACCAGACAGTAAATCTGGATGTTACGGTTTATTAATACGGTTTTATAGTAGTAGTAGTAGTAGTAGTAGTAGTAGTAGTAGTAGTAGTAGTAGTAGTAGTAGTAGTAGTAGTAGTAGTAGTAGTAGTAGCAGCAGCAGTACCAGTAGCAGTAGTAGTAGTAACAGTAGTAGTAACAGTAGTAGTAGTAGTAGTAGTAGTAGTAGTAGTAGTAGTAGTAGTAACAGTAGTAGTAGTAGTAGTAGTAGCAGTAGTAGTAGCAGTAGTAGTAGCAGTAGTAGTAACAGTAGTAGTAGTAGCAGTAGTAGTAGTATTAATATATTATCTGTCCTCTGTGGTATTCTAATAGAGTAGTAAACCACAGAGAAGTGTATAACAGCATGAAGCAGCCATATCTGTTAGTGTGTCTGAATACTGATCACACAGAGACTAAGTACCAGTACTAGAAGGCTCTGTGCTCCAGTATCATCTGATAGACCACAGAGAAGTGGTGTCAACAGCTCTATCTGTGTTAGTGTGTCTGAATACTGATCACACAGAGACTAAGTACCAGTACTAGAAGGCTCTGTGCTCCAGTATCATCTGATAGACCACAGAGAAGTGTAGTGTCTAGTACTACTACTACCACAGCTACATCTGTGTTAGTGTGTCTGCCACTGTAGTGGTGGTGCTGAATACTGATCACACAGACTAAACAGGTCTGCAGCATCCATCAGACCAGGAGACAGACAGGCAGCCTCTGTCACATAACATCAGGAGACAGACAGGCAGCCTCTGTCACATGACATCAGGAGACAGACAGGCAGCCTCTGTCACATGACATCAGGAGATAGACAGGCAGCCTCTGTCACATGACATCAGGAGACAGACAGGCAGCCTCTGTCACATGACATCAGGAGACAGACAGGCAGCCTCTGTCACATGACATCAGGAGACAGACAGGCAGCCTCTGTCACATGACATCAGGAGACAGACAGGCAGCCTCTGTCACATGACATTAGGAGACAGACAGGCAGCCTCTGTCACATGACATCAGGAGACAGACAGGCAGCCTCTCTCTGTCACATGACATCAGGAGACAGACAGGCAGTCTCTCTCTGTCACATGACGTCAGGAGACAGACGGGCAGCCTCTCTCTGTCACATGACATCAGGAGACAAACAGGCAGCCTCTGTCACATGACATCAGGAGACAAACAGGCAGCCTCTGTCACATGACATCAGGAGACAGACAGGCAGCCTCTGTCACATGACATCAGGAGACAGACAGGCAGCCTCTCTCTGTCACATGACATCAGGAGACAGACAGGCAGCCTCTCTCTGTCACATGACGTCCTAAACAGCACCTTATAGTCCAGTCGTCATTTCACTCCTGATTTCACACATTTAACACGGCTGTGACGTATTGAGAACAGTCAACTGTTTCCACATAAACGGAGGAGTAGTCGCATCATCACATGTTATGTAGCGTTGGGCCAGTTGGCAGGCAGAGTCTGGCTACTTACTGCAGGGCAGACAATAACTGCTGTCAGCTTCCCCTCTCTAGGGCTCTTCCACGTCAAGCCTGCTACTCTTATTCATTCTTAAGTCATGTTACGGGGCTGAAAATGAGTCCGACTGCACCCAGCTACAAGGCTGACAGCAACACCTTAAAACGACTATCACACAAAACAGCAGTGTTTGATATGATGATGATGATGATGATGATGATGATGGCTAAGCATTAATATGAATAGGGGACAATCCTCATTGACTGCCTTGCCTTCACTGCAGCACACACACACACACAGAGAGAGATAAATGACCGTATGAATTCTGCCCAGATACAGATGATGCCATCATTTGAGAGGAGCGGGTGGATAATATGTAGGTCAGAGAGAGGATTTCTTTCCTCCAGACTAATGTCATTTCACCCATTGACTTGACTGGCAGATGTACTACCCCATCACCGTACTGTCAACCATGTGGAAGACAGTCCAGTTATCACATCGACCAATCCAGGGGTTGGAAATACGGACATTTCAACACACGCATGAGCATTTCAACTGACGCATGAGCAGATAACAACTACTACTGTCTGCCTCCTGCCTGCCTGGAGTTAGATACATACTGCTGGAGATATGAATGATTGGCAGACAAGAGGAGAAGAGAAGAGAGAGAGAGGTCTGTGTTAGTGGATCAGGATCCCTGTCCCCAAGGTGGTCAACCAGCCCAGATAACAGGCCTCATCTGTCTGTGTTAGTGGATCAGGAGCCCTGCCCCCAAGGTGGTCAACCAGCCCAGATAACAGGCCTCATCTGTCTGTCTTAGTGGATCAAGAGCCACGGTTCAGGTAATGTCTGTGGAGTAGGTCTACCGTGAACCAGATAAACAAGCGTTGCCAGTAACCGGTCTGGCCCTCAAGGCATGAGGGACGTCAACAGATTAGATCACCACAGATCAACCCCTAACCCCAGGAAGTCAATTGGTCTGCTGGTGTTTAAAGTGCAGCCAAGCTGTTGGTATTAAACCTTACCTTCGCTGTAACACACACACACACACACACACACACACACACACACACACAAAACCCTTTACATTCTCAACTTTAGATAGAGGAGGATAAAACTACACAGGGAAATGGATGATGCTGGTCACATATTGGAATGACATTGTGTTCAGGGATTCTTCTACCATTGAAATCCTAAGCATTTTTTGGGGGGTAAAAACATTTTCAGGATGTAAAACCCCTTTCAGTGTAAACTTAAACAACTAAAACCAGATATAAAGTATGTGGAAAAGATAATGGAGTTATATATTTACTAAAATATAAACAAATCTTGGAGAAATAACAATCACCAAAATAAAAACTAGACAGTCAGGGAGAATTGAAAATTCCAAAATCAATTAATTTAGCCGTGTTGATTTTGTTATTATGCTTGAGCAAAAGAACACAGAATTAGCCATTTTAAAAATGCAGGAAACTAGCTTTAAAACGACAACATTTTCTCTCAACTCCATGGAGAAACGTTGCAGCGCCAGGACGAGGACCACTGGAAGGTTCTCTACAGCGCCAGGACGAGGACCACTGGAAGGTTCTCTACAGCGCCAGGACGAGGACCACTGGAAGGTTCTCTACAGCGCCAGGACGAGGACCACTGGAAGGTTCTCTACAGCGCCAGGACGAGGACCACTGGAAGGTTCTCTACAGCGCCAGGACGAGGACCACTGGAAGGTTCTCTATAGCGCCAGGACGAGGACCACTGGAAGGTTCTCTATAGCGCCAGGACGAGGTCCACTGGAAGGTTCTCTATAGCGCCAGGACCAGGGCCTCTAGAATGTTCTCTACAGCCCCAGGACGAGGGCCTCTAGAATGTTCTCTACAGAGCCAGGACGAGGGCCTCTAGAATGTTCTCTACAGCGCCAGGACGAGGGCCTCTAGAATGTTCTCTACAGCGCCAGGACGAGGGCCTCTAGAATGTTCTCTACAGCGCCAGGACGAGGGCCTCTAGAATGTTCTCTACAGAGCCAGGACGAGGGCCTCTAGAATGTTCTCTACAAACTAGCCACACTGGCCGTGCCCATCGCCACTCCAACCATCTCAGCCCCGGTTTCACCCGGAGAAAAGCCTGATGTTACAGTAATCTAATCAACCGTGCCTTTCAGACAGCTCTTGATCAATAATCTATTCTCAGTCAGAGCAGACAGGAGACACTGCTGTAAAATGTTCTATTCAGAGAGTGTCTGATACTAACCGAATGCTTGTTCTTATCTAAAAAGACACCAAAGGAAAATATAATAAAGACATTGTTCCAAGTAGGAGAATGGCCGGAAAACTAGATTTAGCCATTTATACCAGTATTGATACCTGGACTGTTTGGGGTTTGTACTTTACATGATGGTATTTCAATGTTTGGATTGTTCAATGTAATATAAATGTAATAACGGAGTGATTAAACTGAACAAATTATGGCAATCATCCGTTCTTACTGGCAATCATCCGTTCTTACTGACAATCATCCGTTCTTACTGGCAATCATCCGTTCTTACTGACAATCATCCGTTCTTACTGGCAATCATCCGTTCTTACTGGCAATCATCCGTTCTTACTGCCAATCTGGGCTGCAGGTAGCCTAGTGGTTAAGAGTGTTGGGCCAATTACTGAAAGGTCACTGGTTCAAATCCCTTGAACTGACTAGGTGAAAAATCTGTCAATGTGCCCTTGAGCAAGGCACTTAACCCTAATTGTTCCTTTAAGTGGCTCTGGATAAGAGCGTCTGCTAAATGACTAAACTGTAGTGAGAAAATGATAACAGTTAGAAACTGCTATTTTGCTAGCAGGAGCTTCGGGTGGCACATGTACGTTTTTTTGCCATCAATCTTGCCTGTGAGGCTGTGCAAGTACCTAAAGCACTGTAGATTAATCGACACAGTGACCCCTTGTGGAGAAAGTAAGAACTGCCATTGAATCTATTGAAAATTCCTGGTTATAGAGGAGAATAATTATTCTGATAAAAATAAAAAATAACGTTGTTTTTTTTCTCACAAAATAGAGACATATAAAGACAAAACAAAATGTGGTGGCAGTGTGGAAACAAAAGAGTGAAGGAAATGCAGAGCAGAAATGTATGAAAATGCAGAACATTTATTTTTGGGGCTTGAAGTTTGATTGGACAGTAGAAAACCAATCAGACGAGAGAGAATGACCCATTAAAACCAGTTAGAATGTTTCTGGTACCACCCTGGGAACAGGCACTACTCAAGAAGCACATCTGTAACTGTTAATAATTTTAAAAAAGTACCACCAAATATATTTTATTTTTATTTATTTACCTTTATTTAACAAATTCTTATTTTCAATGACGGCCTAGGAACAGTGGGTTAACTGCCTGTTCAGGGGAACAGTGGGGTTAACTGCCTGTTCAGGGGGAGAACGACAGATTTTGTACCTTGTCAGCTCAGGGATTTGAACTTGCAACCTTTTGGTTCCTAGTCCAACGCTCTAACCAATAGGCTACCCTGCTGCCCCTGAATGGCCCGGCTCCAGCTCCAAGTGGACTGTGTCCCAAATACACCATGCCTGGATTACAGCAGGAACCACATAGAACAGCCTATAGCCTCATTCTGTGTCAGGACAGGTTAGTTCCCAGTTTAACAGACATTTGGGGACAACCTGTCTGTTTAGTAGAAAACATTGTTGACAATGTAGGGGTGGAAGGAGAAAGCAACTCTGGCCAATAAAAACACTGGGAGGAGAAGGGGGGCGAAATCTGTGTTGTAAAATCAATCCCTTAGCCAACATGTCCCAGTCCCAAATGGCACCCTATACCCTATATAGTGCACTACTTTTGGTCAAAGTTAGTGCACTACATAGGGAATAGGGTGCCATTTGGGTCCATGTAAACACGTCTCCAGGACACCTGTCTGATTTGTCTTAGCCAACACCAAGTCCAGCTCCCGTCCCACGCAACCAAACACGTCTCCAGGAGACCTGTCTGATTTGTCTTAGCCAACACCAAGTACAGCTCCCATCCCACGCAACCAAACACGTCTCCAGGAGACCTGTCTGATTTGTCTTAGCCAACACCAAGTCCAGCTCCCATCCCACGCAACCAAACACGTCTACACTTGTCAGTCCTCAGTCCTCTCTGACATTATCTTGACAGGCCTTCCCACAACACACTGCGGAACCAGGTTGTGTGTGTGTGTCCTGAATGTGCTCGTTTCCCCCTCCTCATCGTCCTGGGAACAGGATCAGAAGCTGTTATCACACTTTACTACCATCATTACAGACAGATATGTACCAGTATTGACAGGCCTGTCACTGGTCTGTTAGAGACAGAGATATACCAGTGTTGACAGGCCTGTCACTGGTCTGTTAGAGACAGAGATGTACCAGTATTGACAGGCCTGTCACTGGTCTGTTAGAGACAGAGATGTACCAGTATTGACAGGCCTGTCACTGGTCTGGTAGAGACAGAGATGTACCAGTATTGACAGGCCTGTCACTGGTCTGGTAGAGACAGTGATGTACCAGTATTGACAGGCCTGTCACTGGTCTGTTAGAGACAGAGATATACCAGTGTTGACAGGCCTGTCACTGGTCTGTTAGAGACAGAGATGTACCAGTATTGACAGGCCTGTCACTGGTCTGTTAGAGACAGAGATGTACCAGTATTGACAGGCCTGTCACTGGTCTGGTAGAGACAGAGATGTACCAGTATTGACAGGCCTGTCACTGGTCTGGTAGAGACAGTGATGTACCAGTATTGACAGGCCTGTCACTGGTCTGTTAGAGACAGAGATGTACCAGTACTGACAGGCCTGTCACTGGTCTGTTAGAGACAGTGATGTACCAGTATTGACAGGCCTGTAACTGGTCTGTTAGAGACAGTGATGTACCAGTATTGACAGGCCTGTCACTGGTCTGTTACTGTTAGAGACAAGAGTGGAGTCAGTGTTGTGGTAATGCCAGGATGTTGAATCTTCCTCAGTCACATTCACAACAGCTGATGATGTCAGAGGAGGCATTACCTCCTCACAGCTAACCATTCATGACAGCTTACGGAGACTAGAGTCAGTGAGACCACAGAAGACCACACAGAAGTCTGACTGACAGGCTGAAACAAGCCTGAACTTCTCAATGAACCGTGGAAGAAAAGTTTCCGGCTAAACTGGAAATGCAGGATCACCCATAGTTAATATTGAACAGTAACACCCTGAAGGCCCCAGACAGACAGGCAGACAGATGAGGCCTCCTTGTGACTGCAGGAGGAGACATGTGTTTCCAAGCAACCACCTCTCTCAACGACCTGACACTCCTCTCCACTCCTCTCACTCTCTCTCTCTCTCTCTCTCTCTCTCTCTCCTCTGTCTGTGGCAACCACCTCTCTCAACGACCTGATACTCCTCTCCTCTCACTCTCTCTCTCTCTCTCTCTCTCTCCTCTGTCTGTGGCAACCACCTCTCTCAACGACCTGACACTCCTCTCCTCTCCCTCTCTCTCTCTCTCTCTCTCCGTCTGTGGCAACCACCTCTCTCAACGACCTGACACTCCTCTCCACTCCTCTCTCTCTCTCTCTCTCCTCTGTGTGTCTCTCTATCCTCTCCCCTCTCTCTCTCTCTCTCCTCTGTCTGTGTGTATCTCTCTCTCCTCTGTCTGTGTGTCTCTCTCTCTCCTCTCTCTCTCTCTCCTCTGTCTGTGTGTCTCTCTCTCTCCTCTGTCTTTGACAACCACCTCTCTCAACGACCTGACACTCCTCTCCACTCCTCTCACTCTCTCTCTCTCTCTCTCTCTCTCTCTCTCTCTCTCTCTCTCTCCTCTGTCTGTGGCAACCACCTCTCTCAACGACCCTGATACTTCCTCTCCTCTCCTCTCACTCTCTCTCTCTCTCTCTCTCTCCTCTGTCTGTGGCCAACCACCTCTCTCAACGACCTGACACTCCTACTCCTCTCCTCTCCCTCTCTCTCTCTCTCTCCTCTCAGTCTGTGGCAACCACCTCTCTCAACGACCTGACACTCCTTCTCCCACTCCTCTCTCCTCTGTGTGTCTCTCTATTCCTCTCCCTCTCTCTCTCTCTCTCTCCTCCTCTGTCTGGTGTGTTATCTCTCTCTCCTCTGTCTGTGTGTCTCTCTCTCTCCTTCTTCTCTCTCTCTCCTCTGTCTGTGGTGAGTCGCTCTCTCTACCTCTGTGTCTGTGACCAACCACCTCTCTCAACGACCTACACTCCTCGACCATCTCCTCTCCCCACTCCTCTCACTCTCTCTCTCTCTCT
>NW_022265951.1:22500-87209 GCF_002021735.2 Oncorhynchus kisutch | reverse complement strand
AGAAAAAGAGAGAGAAGAGAAAAGAGAGGAGAGAGAAAAGAGAGAGAGAGAGAAGAGAGAGAGAGAAAGAAGAGAGAGAGAAAGACGAGAGAGAGAGAAAGAGAGAGAGAGAGAGAGAGAGAGAGAGATAGATTATTATCGTAAATCGGCCTGGTTTCTCCTTTGTGTATGTTCGGCCTATTAAACTGTTAATTGCTGGTCCCACTGGCCCTGGGGTTTCCTATAGTGAACAGATGAACAGAAGCATTGAGAGAACCAGGACAGGACAGGACAGGGCAGGACAGGACAGGGCAGGACAGGGCAGGACAGGGCCAGGGCCATGACAGGGCAGGACAGGGCAGGACAGGGCAGGACAGGCAGGGCAGGGCAGGCAGGGCAGGCCAGGACAGGCCAGGACAGGACAGGCCAGGACAGGCCAGGGCAGGGCAGGCCAGGACAGGGGCAGGCCAGGGCAGGGCAGGACAGGACAGGCCAGGCCAGGGCAGGGCAGGCCAGGACAGGCCAGGACAGGGCAGGACAGGGCAGGACAGGGCAGGACAGAACAGGGCAGGACAGTGCAGGGCAGGGCAGGTGTGTCCTGGCCTCGACCCTGTGTGTCCTGGCCTCTGCCCTGTGTGCCCTGGCCTCTGCCCTGTGTGCCCTGGCCTCGGCCCTGTGTGCCCTGGCCTCGGCCCTGTGTGCCCTGGCCTCGACCCTGTGTGCCCTGGCCTCGACCCTGTGTGCCCTGGCCTCGACCCTGTGTGCCCTGGCCTCGACCCTGTGTGCCCTGGCCTCGACCCTGTGTGCCCTGGCCTCTACCCTGTGTGCCCTGGCCTCTACCCTGTGTGCCCTGGCCTCTGCCCTGTGTGCCCTGGCCTCTGCCCTGTGTGCCCTGGCCTCTGCCCTGTGTGCCCTGGCCTCTGCCCTGGGTGTCCTGGCCTCTACCTGCTAGTGCTTCTTTCTGTTGCAGACCCTCTGTCTCTGACCATCTTGTCAAGACAGAGTAGATCATCTTGTCAAGACAGGTAGATCATCTTGTCAAGAGGTAGATCTCTGTCAAGACAGAGAGTAGATTATCTTGTCAAGACAGAGAGTAGATCATCTTGTCAAGACAGAGAGTAGATCATCTTGTCAAGACAGAGAGTAGATCATCTTGTCAAGACAGAGAGTAGATCATCTTGTCAAGACAGAGAGTAGATCATCTTGTCAAGACACAGAGTAGATCATCTTGTCAAGACACAGAGTAGATCATCTTGTCAAGACACAGAGTAGATCATCTTGTCAAGACACAGAGTAGATCATCTTGTCAAGACACAGAGTAGACCATCTTGTCAAGACACAGAGTAGACCATCTTGTCTCTGTCCTTAGATAGAAGTTGTCCTTGTTGTAGATTTGGGAATGAGAAAAACTCACCTCAGATGTTACTAGCCTAAGGGCTGTTCCTAAAGAACTGAGATGCACTTGGTTCCAATACCAGACCAAAACAAGCTTAACAACAACAGTGGAAGTATTGGCAGTACAATAATGCAGCCAGTAACGATGCTGCTAAACGAGATGTTACCGTCAACTGTTAGACTCCATAAACGTCTCTTTCAGAGTAGTCGGATCCTCGAGGCGGGGAAACGCTTTCCAATAACTACAAACAGATGCACGGAGAACACACTGTGGCTGCAGCCCAAATGGCACATTAGTCCCTTTATAGTGCACTACATTGGACCACTGCTCTGGTTAAAGTAGTGCCCTGTATAGGGAACAAGGTGCCATAGAAATAAGGGGTCATTTGGAACGCAGCCGGTGACTGTGGTGTAGAGGTCAGGGAGAAAGGAACAGCCGTCTCGCCTGCTAAATGAAAACAAGGTGATTTACCTTCCTTCACACCAACTAGTCAGTTGTTATAAAAAATCAAATGCCTGCAATGAAATAAGTTCTTCAGGCTTCAAGGTTCACTAACGGGCCCATTGGTCGCCTCATTACGATTTCAGAATTGGTCTTACGGTCCATGTGCACCATGAACTCTTGGGAACCCTGGTTGATCTGAGAACACGTTTAGAAGTAAGACGAGGTTTCTGACTCTGCGGCATAAAGAAAGAACAAAGAAACAAAGGTCAACAAACTTGCGGGTGAAATCTGAAACAATATTGCCTTGTTCTTCTTGTGGCTTTCCGGCAGACGAGACGCTTCTGAGTGTTCTGCTGCCACTCGCAGGTCAAAACTGGTTCCATATCCCAGAGACTTAGAGACTGTTTTGCCTTCAGCTGTGAAGCTGGCTTCCTGTCTGTGGTGCCAGTCGAGCTCAGCTGTGAGGCTGGCTTCCTGTCTGTGGTGCCAGTCGAGGTCCACTGTGAGGCTGGCTTCCTCTCTGTGGTGCCAGTCGAGGTCCACTGTGAGGCTGGCTTCCTGTCTGTGGAGCCAGCCGAGGTCCACTGTGAGGCTGGCTTCCTGTCTGTGGTGGTCATTCGAGGTCAGCTGTGAGGCTGGCTTCCTGTCTGTGGTGGCCAGTCGAGGTCCACTGTGAGCCTGGCTTCCTGTCTGTGGTGGCCAGTCGAGGTCCGCTGTGAGGCTGGCTTCCTGTCCGTGGAGCCAGTCGAGGTCCGCTGTGAGGCTGGCTTCCTGTCTGTGGTGCTAGTCGAGGTCCACTGTGAGGCTGGCTTCCTGTCTGTGGTGCTAGTCGAGGTCCACTGTGAGGCTGGCTTCCTGTCTGTGGTGCTAGTCGAGGTCCACTGTGAGGCTGGCTTCCTGTCTGTGGTGCTAGTCGAGGTCCACTGTGAGGCTGGCTTCCTGTCTGTGGTGCTAGTCAAGGTCAGATAAGGATAAACTAGGAAGCTACCAGAAGAACTGTGTGATCAGCGTTAGCCAGTTGTTTGATAAGAGAAGATTGAAGGCTACTTTTTCTAGGGTGGAGGTCATTCTCTATCAGCTTGATTACAGAGGAAAGCGACATAGAAACATTTATAAACTCATTATAAAAGGAGAGATATTAAAAGACAACAGTAACGTTTCCTCTTCATTAATTAAAAGCCATTGATTCATTTTTCTAGCATTTTATCAAGGGAAAACATTTGACAATGTTCTTGGTTTCCCTTCTCTGAAAAAACAAACATTGTATTGTCGGTTGTTTTCTGAGCTATGCTTTCTAGAACTGTAGAACTGTAGAACTTTCTAGAACTGGAACTGTAGAACTTTCTAGAACTGGAACTGTAGAACTATAGAACTTTCTAGAACTGGAACAGTAGAACTGTAGAACTTTCTAGAACTGGAACAGTAGAACTGTAGAACTTTCTAGAACTGTAGAACTGTAGGAACAAAGATGAATCTGTCACCAGCAACGAGGCCTCCAGCCTTCCAGCAGACTTCCTTCCTCCATGACGGACTGACTGGCCTGATGAAAATAGAACAGGAAAACCACAAGCATTGGAGAGAGGACGGAGCTAGCCGGAGCATTCGGGCCTTCCAACAGCGCACGCTCCTGTTCAGCCTAGACAACTAGCTGGACAATGTAGTCATACACATGAACCAACGGCCTGATTCACAGTCACTCAGCAACCACGGCTCGGACTGGTTGACATGGCTCAAAACAGACACAGTCTCTGTAATGATGAATCTCATGTACATACAGTAGACTGATTGAGCCTGGCGCCTTGCAGGCTTCCCTTACCAGGTGGACTGGGACTGAGGTAGAATGATACCGCTTGTCCATGACCCCCCCCCAGCTAACAACAAACATTCCTACCACTTTAGAGAATGTTCCTTTTAACCTGCTATGTCAATGCTCCTAACCTGCTATGTCAATGCTCCTAACCTGCTATGTCAATGCTCCTAACCTGCTATGTCAATGCTCCTAACCTGCTATGTCAATGCTCCTAACCTGCTATGTCAATGCTCCTAACCTGCTATGTCAATGCTCCTAACCTGCTATGTCAATGCTCCTAACCTGCTATGTTAATGCTCCTAACCTGCTATGTCAATGCTCCTAATCTGCTATGTCAATGCTCCTAACCTGCTATGTCAATGCTCCTAACCTGCTATGTCAATGCTCCTAACCTGCTATGTCATGCTCCTAACCTGCTATGTCAATGCTCCTAGCCTGCTATGTCAATGCTCCTAACCTGCTATGTCAATGCTCCTAACCTGCTATGTCAATGCTCCTAACCTGCTATGTTAATGCTCCTAACCTGCTATGTCAATGCTCCTAACCTGCTATGTCAATGCTCCTAACCTGCTATGTCAATGCTCCTAACCTGCTATGTCAATGCTCCTAACCTGCTATGTCAATGCTCCTAACCTGCTATGTCAATGCTCCTAACCTGCTATGTTAATGCTCCTAACCTGCTATGTCAATGCTCCTAACCTGCTATGTCAATGCTCCTAACCTGCTATGTCAATGCTCCTAACCTGCTATGTCAATGCTCCTAACCTGCTATGTCAATGCTCCTAACCTGCTATGCTAATGCTCCTAACCTGCTATGCTAATGCTCCTAACCTGCTATGCTAATGCTCCTAACCTGCTATGCTAATGCTCCTAACATGCTATGCTAATGCTCCTAACCTGCTATGTTAATGCTCCTAACCTGCTACGTCAATGCTCCTAACCTGCTATGCTAATGCTCCTAACCTGCTATGCTAATGCTCCTAACCTGCTATGCTAATGCTCCTAACCTGCTATGCTAATGCTCCTAACCTGCTATGCTAATGCTCCTAACCTGCTATGTCAATGCTCCTAACCTGCTATGCTAATGCTCCTAACCTGCTATGCTAATGCTCCTAACCTGCTATGTCAATGCTCCTAACCTGCTATGTTAATGCTCCTAACCTGCTACGTCAATGCTCCTAACCTGCTATGCTAATGCTCCTAACCTGCTATGCTAATGCTCCTAACCTGCTATGCTAATGGCTCCTAACCTGCTATGCTAATGCTCCTAACCTGCTATGCTAATGCTCCTAACCTGCTATGCTAATGCTCCTAACCTGCTATGCTAATGCTCCTAACCTGCTATGCTATGCTCCTAACCTGCTTATGTCAATGCTCCTAACCTGCTATGCTAATGCTCCTAACCTGCTATGCTAATGCTCCTAACCTGCTATGTCAATGCTCCTAACCTGCTATGTTAATGCTCCTAACCTGCTACGTCAATGCTCCTAACCCTGCTATGCTAATGCTTCCTAACCTGCTATGTTAATGCTCCTAACCTGCTACGTCAATGCTCCTAACCTGCTATGCTAATGCCTCCTAACCTGCTATGCCTAATGCTCCTAACCTGCTATGCTAATGCTCCTAACCTGCTATGCTAATGCTCCTAACCTGCTATGCTAATGCTCCTAACCTGCTATGCTAATGCTCCTAACCTGCTATGCTAATGCTCCTAACCTGCTATGCTAATGCTCCTAACCTGCTATGCTAATGCTCCTAACCTGCTATGCTAATGCTCCTAACCTGCTATGCTAATGCTCCTAACCTGCTATGCTAATGCTCCTAACATGCTATGGCTAATGCTCCTAACCTGCTATGCTAATGCTCCTAACATGCCTATGCTAATGCTCCTAACCTGCTATGCTAATGCTCCTAACCTGCTATGCTAATGCTCCTAACCTGCTATGCTAATGCTCCTAACCTGCTATGCTAATGCTCCTAACCTGCTATGCTAATGCTCCTAACCTGCTATGCTAATGCTCCTAACCTGCTATGCTAATGCTCCTAACCTGCTATGCTAATGCTCCTAACCTGCTATGCTAATGCTCCTAACCTGCTATGCTAATGCTCCTAACCTGCTATGCTAATGCTCCTAACCTGCTATGCTAATGCTCCTAACCTGCTATGCTAATGCTCCTAACCTGCTATGCTAATGCTCCTAACCTGCTATGCTAATGCTCCTAACCTGCTATGCTAATGCTCCTAACCTGCTATGCTAATGCTCCTAACCTGCTATGTCAATGCTCCTAACCTGCTATGCTAATGCTCCTAACCTGCTATGCTAATGCTCCTAACCTGAATCAAGGGGAATCAACCTACTCTCATATTCTAAACAATATATGTTAATTTCATTATTTTGGTAACAGTTACTGATCTCTGATCTCTGGTCGGACTTGAATGTTTGTACAAACTGTTTATCTGAGCCAAATGTGTACCGAAGTTACACAACAGTGGCTGGTGTTTAGTCCCGAACTGAAACCGAAGGTCACGATAAACGCTTATCGCCATTCATAAAACTTCTCTTTAAACTTCAGATCTTTCTCCCTCTGAGACTCCAATAAAAGATCCTGCATTTATATGATTTTGTTGGTGAAAAAGGCAACAGGTTTGTCAGACAAAATACATTTTGGTAGATAACACACCCAGTAAATCGCCAGTGTTTAATTTTCGTCTGGCAGTTTGAATGTCGTCTCCTGTGTTATGAGTTGCATGTTAACAGGTGAAGTGAATTAGTGAGACAGGTGAGACAGAGGCTCAGTTCAGTCTAATGTTGTTTACAGTAAACATGTCACTTGATACTTCAGACCAATCCTCCTCCTCCTCCTCTTCCTCTTCCTCTCTCCTAGGACCCTGAATCATTCTTCCTCCATCAGTCACTCAGACTCATCTCAACTGAATTTATTTTATTTTATTGTATTTGACCTTTTTTAACTTGGCAAGTCAGTTAAAGAACAAAATCTTATTTTCAATGACGGCATACTGGGGAACAGTGGGTTAACTGCCTTGTTCAGGGGCAAAACAACAGATCTTTACCTTGTCAGCTCAGGGATTCGATCTTGCAACCTTTTGGTTACTAGTCCAACGCTCTAACCACTAGGCCTCCCCCCTCTAACCACTAGGCTACCTGCCTCCTCCCTCTAACCACTAGGCTACCTGCCTCCTCCCTCTAACCACTAGGCTACCTGCCTCCCCCCTCTAACCACTAGGCTACCTGCCTCCTCCCTCTAACCACTAGGCTACCTGCCTCCTCCCTCTAACCACTAGGCTACCTGCCTCCTCCCTCTAACCACTAGGCTACCCGCCGTCCCTACACTCTAACCACTAGGCTACCCTGCCACCTCTACACTCTAACCACTAGGCTACCCGCCTCCCCCCTCTAACCACTAGGCTACCCGCCTCCCCCCTCTAACCACTAGGCTACCCGCCTCCCCCCTCTAACCACTAGGCTACCCGCCTCCCCCCTCTAACCACTAGGCTACCCGCCTCCCCCCTCTAACCACTAGGCTACCTGCCTCCCCCTCTAACCACTAGGCTACCCGCCGCCCCCCTCTAACCACTAGGCTACCTGCCTCCTCCCTCTAACCACTAGGCTACCTGCCTCCTCCCTCTAACCACTAGGCTACCTGCCTCCTCCCTCTAACCACTAGGCTACCTGCCTCCTCCCTCTAACCACTAGGCTACCTGCCTCCTCCCTCTAACCACTAGGCTACCTGCCTCCTCCCTCTAACCACTAGGCTACCCGCCGTCCCTACACTCTAACCACTAGGCTACCCTGCCACCTCTACACTCTAACCACTAGGCTACCCGCCTCCCCCCTCTAACCACTAGGCTACCCGCCTCCCCCCTCTAACCACTAGGCTACCCGCCTCCCCCCTCTAACCACTAGGCTACCCGCCTCCCCCCTCTAACCACTAGGCTACCCGCCTCCTCCCTCTAACCACTAGGCTACCCGCCGCCCCCTCTAACCACTAGGCTACCTGCCTCCCCCCTCTAATGCCAATAAATATATATACACACACACACAACACAGCAAAATCACGTTTTTGACTGTACTGGGCCTTTAACACAGGATTAAACACATTTCACGTCAGCTTGGCCAGTAGCTGCGGTCGTAAACTGAAGACGAGAATTGATCTTGCATTGCATTTGAGTTACAGAGATAAAGTGAGAAATGGCGATGCAAAGCAAAGACCGTGTAGTGGCTTCAATACATCTGAGGTGAGAGAGGAGCAGCTGGATCAGGTTATAAAACACAACAACCTCCACATCAGCAGATTCACAAATACTGATGGATCATTTTCAGAGACAGGGTGGAAAGATGCAGGTTCCTCCAGCCAGCCAGTCAGCCAGCCAGCCAGCCATCCAGTCAGCCAGCCAGCCAGTCAGCCAGCCATCCAGTCAGCCAGCCAGCCAGCCATCCAGTCAGCCAGCCATCCAGTCAGCCAGCCAGCCATCCAGTCAGCCAGCCAGCCAGTCAGCTAGTCAGCCAGCCAGTCAGCCAGCCAGCCAGCTAGTCAGCCAGTCAGCCAGCTAGTCAACCAGCCAGCCAGCCAGCCAGCTAGTCAGCCAGCCAGCCAGCCAGCCAGCCAGCTAGTCAGCCAGCAAATCAGCCAGCCAACCAGCCAGTCGGCCAGCCAGCCAGTCAGCCAGCCAGTCAGTCAGCCAGCCAGCCAGTCACTTAGCTAGCCAGCCATCCAACCAGCCAGCCAGTCAGATATGTGCAGCATCCAGCCATCCATCTTAACAGTCAACCATCCATCCAGCCAGTCAGCCATCCAGTCATCCATCCAGTCAGTCAGCCATCCATCCAGCCAGCCAGTCAGTCAGCCATCCATCCAGCCAGTCAGCCAGCCATCCAGCCAGTCATCCAGCCAGCCATCCATCCATCCAGCCAGTCATCCAGTCATCCAGTCATCCATCCAGCCAGTCATCCATCCAGCCAGTCAGCCAGCCATCCAGCCAGTCAGCCAGCCAGTCAGATATGTAACAGCAGCAGGCAGATCTGAGAGAGACAGACGTGTCCAGACTCATACAGAACTACTGAGGCACGGTGATAATCACACAGATATTTGTCTCGGGTCCTGCATGGCCTCTTGTCAACGCAACACACAGTACAACATGGTTATTTAAAACTCACAAACGTCATTATGTAGACCTGCGTATTTACTGAGGGGAGGGGAGGATTTCATGACAACAACATTAAGGATTACAAAGATAATAAAGGGAACTGAACTAATTTAAATATTCAGTGTAATTACAGGCTAATAATGTGAATTGAACTGAACTAATTTAAATATTCAGTGAAATTACAGGCTAATAAAGTGAATTGAACTGAACTAATTTAAATATTCAGTGAAATTACAGGCTAATAATGTCAATTGAACTGAACTAATTTAAATATTCAGTGAAATTACAGGCTAATAATGTGAATTGAACTGAACTAATTTAAATATTCAGTGAAATTACAGGCTAATAAAGTGAATTGAACTGAACTAATTTAAATATTCTGTGTAATTACAGGCTAATAATGTGAATTGAACTGAACTAATTTAAATAATCGGTGTAATTACAGGCTAATAATGTGAATTGAACTGAACTCATTTAAATATTCAGTGAAATTACAGGCTAATAAAGTGAATTGAACTGAACCAATTTAAATATTCAGTGAAATTACAGGCTAATAAAGTGAATTGAACTGAACTAATTTAAATATTCAGTGAAATTACAGGCTAATAAAGTGAATTGAAATAATTTAAATAATCGGTGAAATTACAGGCTAATAAAGTGAATTGAACTAAATTGAATGGGTGGGAGGACTTGTGACAGTAAATCCAAGTGCTCTACTGTGTTTCATTGTCAGCAACATATGTTTGTCCACAATGTCTCAGGCATCATTTACTATGACTGAAAACATCTCCTGGACATCAGAACAGTCACCACTGACCTCCAACTGGATCAACAGTTCTACGTCAACGAGTCGGCAGCTCAAGACATTCTGCTTACCCCTGGACCAGGTCCTGTTCCCCCGGGGACTTGAAAGAGGAAGCGGCAGGCGCAAGCGAGGCGAGCGTCATGACTAAACTACGCCAGCGAGCATGTTGGACCCGCCATTGCCTTGTGATTCGTTGGGTTCCGTTCCAGATTATCCTATCAACGAGACCTGAAAAACTGTAATATCCTTGTTGTGCCGTAACGAGGAAATGGATATACAATATGTATCGTCGAGACCAGACAGTAAGGCGAGACGGGGAAGAGTGTGTCTCTTTTTTTCGTGGCAGGTGATTTTAATGCAGGAAAACATTAAATATGTTTTACCTCACTTTTACCTGAATTTCCCCTGTGCAACTAGAGGCGACAAAACTCTAGATCACCTTCACTCCACACAGGCGCATACAACGAACTCTCCTTCACACTCCATTTGGCTAATCTGACCCTAACGCTAACCTCCTGATTCCTGCAAGCAAAAACTCAAAACAGGAAGTACCAATACAGATGTGGTCAGATGAAGCGGTTGCTAAGCTACAGGACTGCTCCTCTAGCACAGACTGGAACATGTTCCGGAACTCATCCGATAACATTGAGGAGTTTACCACAACGATGTCGTCCCCACATTGACCGTTCGTACATATCCCAACCAGAAGCAATGGATTACAGGCAACATCCGTACTGAGCTAAAGGCTAGAGCTGCCGCTTTCAAGGAGCGGGATATTAATCCGGACGCTTCTAAGAAATCCCGCTACGAGACCTCTGACGAGCCATCAAACAGACAAAGGGTCAATAAAGGACTAAGATGGAATCCTACTACACCGGCTATGACGCTCAACGGATGTGGCAGGGCAGTAAAACTATCACGGCTTCAGGGTGTGGTAAGCAGTAGCTGTGGGATGCTGCAGCGGCCTCGTTCCTCTCTCCCCAGTGTCCTGGCCTGGCCTCAGCCTCGTTCCTCTCTCCCCAGTGTCCTGGCCTGGCCTCAGCCTCGTTCCTCTCTCCCCAGTGTCCTGGCCTGGCCTCAGCCTCGTTCCTCTCTCCCCAGTGTCCTGGCCTGGCCTCAGCCTCGTTCCTCTCTCCCCAGTGTCCTGGCCTGGCCTCAGCCTCGTTCCTCTCTCCCCAGTGTCCTGGCCTGGCCTCAGCCTCGTTCCTCTCTCCCCAGTGTCCTGGCCTGGCCTCAGCCTCGTTCCTCTCTCCTCAGAGACCTGGCCTGAGCCTCGTTCCTCTCTCCCCAGTGTCCTGGCCTGGCCTCAGCCTCGTTCCTCTCTCCCCAGAGCCCTGGCCTCAGACTACATTAGAGACCTAGCTGGCTGGATCAGAGTGCTAGTGAAGGCTGGCTGGGTGGATAGCTGGCAGGGGATGGAACAGGGCCAATGGCATCATTAAGGGCTGTATGTTCTAACGGGCCTCTGCCTCGGCCCATCTAAATAGGGTCTCAAACTCTGCCTCCTAGTGCTCTTCCCTCCCTCCCTCCCTCTCCCCTTCTGCCCCCCCCCTCTCTCTCACAGTCCCCTATCGCTCTCTTCCTCTCCCACCCCCCTCTCTGTCTCCCTTTCTTTCCTCTATCTGTCTCCCTCTTTCTCTGCCTCTCCCTCTCTATGTCTCCATCTCTGTCCCCTATCTCTCTGTCTCCCTCTTTCTCTGCCTCTCTCTCTCTATGTCTCCATCTCTGTCCCCTATCTCTCTGTCTCCCTCTTTCTCTGCCTCTCTCTCTCTACGTCTCCATCTCTGTCCCCTCTCTCTCTCTGTCTCCCTCTTTTTCTGCCTCTCTCTCTCTATGTCTCCATCTCTGTCCCCTATCTCTCTGTCTCCCTCTTTCTCTGCCTCTCTCTCTCTATGTCTCCATCTCTGTCCCCTATCTCTCTGTCTCCCTCTTTCTCTGCCTCTCTCTCTCTATGTCTCCATCTCTGTCCCCTATCTCTCTGTCTCCCTCTTTCTCTGCCTCTCTCTCTCTCTATGTCTCCATCTCTGTCCCCTATCTCTCTCTGTCTCCCTCTTTCTCTGCCTCTCTCTCTCTCTGTCTCCATCTCTGTCCCCTATCTCTCTGTCTCCCTCTTTCTCTGCCTCTCTCTCTCTATGTCTCCATCTCTGTCCCCTATCTCTCTGTCTCCCTCTTTCTC
Source organism: Oncorhynchus kisutch (assembly GCF_002021735.2). Lineage (NCBI taxonomy): Eukaryota > Metazoa > Chordata > Actinopteri > Salmoniformes > Salmonidae > Oncorhynchus > Oncorhynchus kisutch. The sequence goes on along the minus strand of NW_022265951.1, from coordinate 75,433 downwards.
TGCCTCTCTCTCTCTCCACTTCAAAGCCCATGACATTATCCCTGTCCTGCTTGTCGGGCGGGCCCAGGCCACCACAGCCAGATGAACTCCCTCAATTGGCATTAAGGGAGGAGTGAATAGACTGAACTGGGCACGCTCACAAAAGGCCTCACTGTTATCGTTTAGTACAGTACAGTAGGCTCAATGCTCTGAAGCTCTGGATTCACATACAATGACATGACACATAGAAAAGTCAGAGGCGGCTATTTATACAGCCTGCAGTCTATTGAGCCTCTTCCTTACAGGGAACCATTCTATAGTCAGGGAAAATATGGTCTGAGAGAGCAGCAATCACTAGCTCTATCTATATTAATGGAAAATGGATCAGCTTCTCTGATCTCTCCCTACCCAGAGGGATCAGCCTCTCAGAACCCTACCCAGAGGAGAGATCAGCCTCTCAGAACCCTACCGAGAGGAGAGATCAGCCTCTCAGAACCCTACCCAGAGGAGAGATCAGCCTCTCAGAAATCTACCGAGGAGGGATCAGCGTCTCAGAACCCTACCCAGAGGAGAGATCAGCGTCTCAGAACCCTACCCAGAGGAGAGATCAGCATCTCAGAACCCTACCCAGAGGAGAGATCAGCGTCTCAGAACCCTACCCAGAGGAGAGATCAGCCTCTCAGAACCCTACCCAGAGGAGAGATCAGCGTCTCAGAACCCTACCAAGAGGAGAGATCAGCCTCTCAGAAATCTACCGAGAGGAGGGATCAGCCTCTCAGAACCCTACCCAGAGGAGGGATCAGCCTCTCAGAACCCTACCCAGAGGAGGGATCGGCGTCTTAGAACCCTACCCAGAGGAGAGATCAGCCTCTCAGAACCCTACCCAGAGGAGAGATCAGCCTCTCAGAACCCTACCCAGAGGAGAGATCAGCGTCTCAGAACCCTACCAAGAGGAGAGATCAGCCTCTCAGAACTCTACCGAGAGGAGGGATCAGCCTCTCAGAACCCTACCCAGAGGAGATATCAGCGTCTCAGAACCCTACCCAGAGGAGGGATCAGCCTCTCAGAACCCTACCCAGAGGAGGGATCAGCCTCTCAGAACCCTACCGAGAAGAGAGATCAGCCTCTCAGAACCCTACCCAGAGGAGAGATCAGCCTCTCGGAACCCTACCGAGAAGAGAGATCAGCCTCTCAGAACCCTACCAAGAGGAGGGAGAATTTTCCAGCATGCCTCTCTCCATGATCTCCAGGAGATGTGCTCTCTGCTCTGTCCATATCCCGGAGGCTTCTCTTTGTTTTCTCTTTGAGAAAGGGGATAAAGTTCAGTAGAGTACTTTAGAGATACTAAAAAGGATAGAGTTCAGTAGAGTACTTTAGAGATACTAAAGGGGATAGAGTTCAGTAGAGTACTTTATAGATACTAAATGGGATATAGTTCAGTAGAGTACTTTATAGATACTAAAAGGGATAGAGTTCAGTAGAGTACTTTATAGATACTAAAAGGGGTAGAGTTCAGTAGAGTACTTTATAGATACTAAATGGGATATAGTTCAGTAGAGTACTTTATAGATACTAAAAGGGATAGAGTTCAGTAGAGTACTTTATAGATACTAAATGGGATAGAGTTCAGTAGAGTACTTTATGGATACTAAAGGGATAGAGTTCAGTAGAGTACTTTATAGATACTAAAAGGGATAGAGTTCAGTAGAGTACTTTATAGATACTAAATGGGATATAGTTCAGTAGAGTACTTTATAGATACTAAAAGGGATAGAGTTCAGTAGAGTACTTTATAGATACTAAATGGGATATAGTTCAGTAGAGTACTTTATAGATACTAAAAGGGATAGAGTTCAGTAGAGTACTTTATAGATACTAAAAGGGATAGAGTTCAGTAGAGTACTTTATAGATACTAAATGGGATATAGTTCAGTAGAGTACTTTATAGATACTAAAAGGGATAGAGTTCAGTAGAGTACTTTATAGATACTAAAAGGGGTAGAGTTCAGTAGAGTACTTTATAGATACTAAAAGGGATAGAGTTCAGTAGAGTACTGTATGGATACTAAAGGGGTAGAGTTCAGTAGAGTACTTTATAGATACTAAAAGGGATAGAGTTCAGTAGAGTACTGTATGGATACTAAAGGGGTAGAGTTCAGTAGAGTACTGTATGGATACTAAAAGGGATAGAGTTCAGTAGAGTACTGTATGGATACTAAAGGGGTAGAGTTCAGTAGAGTACTGTATGGATACTAAAACTATTCAAGAAAATCAAATACCGCTTTAGCAACTGTATTAGGCAAAAACAACTGAAGTTAAATAATGCTGTTAGAAAAATGACAAAAGGTTAAGTGTCTTACACAAAGGTATATTTTCAAAATGTCTTCCCTGTAAAACGCAGGCCACTCCTGGATTTACACAACGCAAGTGTTAACAAGTGTCATCCCTTATTAATCACATCTGTGAACATCCAATTTAACAGTTAACAAATGGATTGTAAACCATCTCATTCAAGGGAAACAGCCCAGAACTCTTCTAACTAAAGGTAAAGTGGGATAGTTGAAAAGGCTGATGGACTTGGAGAACAGAAGAGAGAGAGTGAAAACCCTGGCTGGATATCAAGGTGGTGAGTGACTGGATGAAGGTGAAGAAACACAAATAGCAGAGGATTCTACTAACATTATAAAACTGTGACTCACACACAGCAGCTGACACGGCCAAAGCAAACAGAAGAGTTCCACTCCTGCCGTCGCAGAGCCTCTTATTTCATCATTCAACATACAGTCCACCTCCTCTACCATGTGACAGGGTTTCAACTAGACAGTCCACATCCTCTACCATGTGACAGGGTTTCAACTAGACAGTCCACCTCCTCTACCATGTGACAGGGTTTCAACTAGACAGTCCACCTCCTCTACCATGTGACAGGGTTTCAACTAGACAGTCCACCTCCTCTACCATGTGACAGGGTTTCAACTAGACAGTCCACCTCCTCTACCATGTGACAGGGTTTCAACTAGACAGTCCACCTCCTCTACCATGTGACAGGGTTTAAACTAGACAGTCCACCTCCTCTACCATGTGACAGGGTTTCAACTAGACAGTCCACCTCCTCTACCATGTGACAGGGTTTCAACATACAGTCCACCTCCTCTACCATGTGACAGGGTTTCAACTAGACAGTCCACCTCCTCTACCATGTGACAGGGTTTCAACATACAGTCCACCTCCTCTACCATGTGACAGGGTTTCAACTAGACAGTCCACCTCCTCTACCATGTGACAGAGTTTCAACTAGACAGTCCACCTCCTCTACCATGTGACAGGGTTTCAACTAGACAGTCCACCTCCTCTACCATGTGACAGGGTTTCAACATATAGTCCACCTCCTCTACCATGTGACAGGGTTTAAACTAGACAGTCCACCTCCTCTACCATGTGACAGGGTTTAAACTAGACAGTCCACCTCCTCTACCACGTGACAGGGTTTAAACTAGACAGTCCACCTCCTCTACCATGTGACAGGGTTTAAACTAGACAGTCCACCTCCTCTACCATGTGACAGGGTTTAAACTAGACAGTCCACCTCCTCTACAATGTGACAGGGTTTAAACTAGACAGTCCACCTCCTCTACCACGTGACAGGGTTTAAACTAGACAGTCCACCTCCTCTACCATGTGACAGGGTTTCAACTAGACAGTCCACCTCCTCTACCATGTGACAGGGTTTCAACTAGACAGTCCACCTCCTCTACCATGTGACAGGGTTTCAACATACAGTCCACCTCCTCTACCATGTGACAGGGTTTAAACTAGACAGTCCACCTCCTCTACCATGTGACAGGGTTTCAACTAGACAGTCCACCTCCTCTACCATGTGACAGGGTTTAAACTAGACAGTCCACCTCCTCTACCATGTGACAGGGTTTCAACTAGACAGTCCACCTCCTCTACCATGTGACAGGGTTTCAACTAGACAGTCCACCTCCTCTACCATGTGACAGGGTTTCAACTAGACAGTCCACCTCCTCTACCACGTGACAGGGTTTAAACTAGACAGTCCACCTCCTCTACCACGTGACAGGGTTTAAACTAGACAGTCCACCTCCTCTACCATGTGACAGGGTTTAAACTAGACAGTCCACCTCCTCTACCATGTGACAGGGTTTAAACTAGACAGTCCACCTCCTCTACCATGTGACAGGGTTTCAACTAGACAGTCCACCTCCTCTACCATGTGACAGGGTTTCAACTAGACAGTCCACCTCCTCTACCATGTGACAGGGTTTCAACTAGACAGTCCACCTCTTCTACCACGTGGCCGGGTTTCAACTCTCTGTTGACAGGATGTGACTCATCTTTGCTCATGCTATGAAGCTGTGAAAACAGTGTGGGTTTGGAAAACATTGTGAGTCTTAAAGGTGGGAGTTAAACCTAGAATATTGCTTTGGGAAACAACACAAACCCTTGCAGTGATAAAGAGAGATAAACACTCCCTTTAAAGAGGAGCCAGTTGAGAGAAAAGTAAACTACATTTGAATGTCTTTTTCAGACTACTAAACAACCCCTTATACTTATACGTACGCCTGAACAGAACAACACAACAGAAGAGAACAGATCAGAACAGAAGAGAACAGAAGATAACAGAAGAGAACAGAACATAACAGAAGAGAACAGAACATAACAGAACAGAATATAACAGATCGGAACACAACACAACAGAAGAGAACAGATCAGAACAGAAGAGAACAGAACATAACAGAACAGAATATAACAGATCAGAACACAACACAACAGAAGAGAACAGAACATAACAGAACAGAATATAACAGATCAGAACACAACACAACAGAAGAGAACAGAACATAACAGATCAGAACACAACACAACAGAAGAGAACAGATCAGAACAGAAGAGAACAGAACACAACAGAACAGAACAGAACAGATCAGAACAGAACACAACAGAAGAGAACAGATCAGAACAGAACACAACACAACAGAAGAGAACAGATCAGGACTGAACACAACAGAACAGAAGACAACAGATCAGAACACAACACAACAGAAGAGAACAGATCAGAACAGAACAGAAGACAACAGATCAGAACACAACACAACAGAAGAGAACAGAACAGAAGACAACAGATCAGAACACAACACAACAGAAGAGAACAGAACATAACAGAAGACAACAGATCAGAACACAACACAACAGAAGAGAACAGAACATAACAGAATATAACAGATCAGAACACAACAGAAGACAACAGAACAGAAGACAACGGAACAGAACACCTGTCCTCAGGTAAACCCTCTGACTGATCCAATCAAAGCCGGAGTGTTACTGTACCCATACTGTCCATGAAAGGTGACTACAATAAACCTTGGCAGATTAAACACAGTAATACTTGAATGCACACGGTTGTTCTTTGTGAGGATCGTTTAATTGACATTCTTATTACTTCAGGAGGCTCTGAGTCGGAAAACTGTGTCGACTTTGCATTCTTGGGGAAATAAAAATGTTGACAACAAATGTCTTTTTTCAATCTAGCCTTTACTTCCCGTAGTTTAAACCTCTCCAAATAAGATGATAACAGGTGTAGGCCTATATACTCTATATCTAACCTCAACACCCTCATTTCATATTAAACTATATTTTAATGAGTTTATGAGGTCACATTCCTGTCTCAATAAAGTATCTTGTCAAATCTGAACGAACATCAATATGGGACTAATATTGACGTACTGCAAGCCCACAACATGAAGACTGTCTCTCATCTGCAGTCGTCTGTCACCAGTCCAAGTCTGGGAGGAAATAGATGAAATTATAAGATCATTCAAAAAAAAAAAAAAATTGAAAAAACTTTATTGATGTCTTTAATTCGTGCCAAACATCGTGTGAGGCGAAACAACGCCGAAAGCATTTGATGAGTGTAAAGCAGGTATGTACAGGTTATAACGACACTGGGAAACTCACTTCCTTCTCTGATTTACAGGGTATTGTTATGGGTATACTGTTGTAGTTAAGTGTGTATTTAAAAAAATATTTATCCGTTATTTTACCAGGTAAGTTGACTGAGAACACATTCGCATTTACAACAACGACCTGGGGAATAGTTACAGGGGAGAGGAGGGGGGATGAATGAGCCAATTGTAAACTGGGGATTATTAGGTGACCGTGATGGTTTGAGGGTCAGATTGGGAATTTAGCCAGGACACCGGGGTTAACACCCCTACGATAAGTGCCATGGGCTCTTTAATGACCTCAGAGAGTCAGGACACCAGTTTAACATCCCTGCCGAAAGACAGCACCCTACACAGGGCAGTGTCCCCAATCACCGCCCTGGGGTATTGGGATATTTTTTTTAGACCAGAGGAAAGAGTGTCTCCTACTAGCCCTCCAACACCACTTCCAACAGCATCTAGTCTCCCATCCAGGGACTGACCAGGACCAACCCTGCTTAGCTTCAGAAGCAAGCCAGCAGTGGTATGCAGGGTGGTATGCTGCAGGGTGGTATGCTGCAGGGTGGTATACTGCAGGGTGGTATGCTGCAGGGTGGTATGCTGCAGGGTGGTATGCTGCAGGGTGGTATGCTGCAGGGTGGTATACTGCAGGGTGGTATGCTGCAGGGTGGTATACTGCAGGGTGGTATGCTGCAGGGTGGTATACTGCAGGGTGGTATACTGCAGGGTGGTATACTGCAGGGTGGTATGCAGGGTGGTATACTGCAGGGTGGTATGCTGCAGGGTGGTATGCAGGGTGGTATGCTGCAGGGTGGTATGCTGCAGGGTGGTATGCAGCAGGGTGGTATGCAGCAGGGTGGTATGCTGCAGGGTGGTATGCAGGGTGGTATGCTGCAGGGTGGTATGCTGCAGGGTGGTATACTGCAGGGTGGTATGCTGCAGGGTGGTATGCTGCAGGGTGGTATACTGCAGGGTGGTATGCTGCAGGGTGGTATACTGCAGGGTGGTATACTGCTGGGTGGTATGCTGCAGGGTGGTATGCTGCAGGGTGGTATGCAGTAGGGTGGTATGCTGCAGGGTGGTATGCTGCAGGGTGGTATGCTGCAGGGCGGTATGCTGCAGGGTGGTATGCAGCAGGGTGGTATGCAGCAGGGTGGTATGCTACAGGGTGGTATGCTGCAGGGTGGTATGCAGCAGGGTGGTATGCTGCAGGGTGGTATGCAGGGTGGTATGCAGGGTGGAATGCTGCTGGGTGGTATGCTGCAAGGTGGTATGCAGGGTGGAATGCTGGGTGGTATGCTGCAGGGTGGTATGCTGCAGGGTGGTATGCTGGGTGGTATGCTGCAGGGTGGTATGCTGCAGGGTGGTATGCAGTAGGGTGGTATGCTGCAGGGTGGTATGCTGCAGGGTGGTATGCTGCAGGGCGGTATGCTGCAGGGTGGTATGCAGCAGGGTGGTATGCAGCAGGGTGGTATACTGCAGGGTGGTATACTGCAGGGTGGTATGCAGCAGGGTGGTATGCTGCAGGGTGGTATGCAGGGTGGTATGCAGGGTGGAATGCTGCTGGGTGGTATGCAGTAGGGTGGTATGCTGCAGGGTGGTATGCTGCAGGGTGGTATGCTGCAGGGCGGTATGCTGCAGGGTGGTATGCAGCAGGGTGGTATGCAGCAGGGTGGTATGCTACAGGGTGGTATGCTGCAGGGTGGTATGCAGCAGGGTGGTATGCTGCAGGGTGGTATGCAGGGTGGTATGCAGGGTGGAATGCTGCTGGGTGGTATGCTGCAAGGTGGTATGCAGGGTGGAATGCTGGGTGGTATGCTGCAGGGTGGTATGCTGCAGGGTGGTATGCTGGGTGGTATGCTGCAGGGTGGTATGCAGGGTGGTATGCTGCAGGGTGGTATGCTGCAGGGTGGTATACTGCAGGGTGGTATGCAGGGTGGTATGCTGCAGGGTGGTATACTGCAGGGTGGTATGCTGCAGGGTGGTATACTGCAGGGTGGTATACTGCTGGGTGGTATGCTGCAGGGTGGTATGCTGCAGGGTGGTATGCAGTAGGGTGGTATGCTGCAGGGTGGTATGCTGCAGGGTGGTATGCTGCAGGGTGGTATGCTGCTGGGCGGTATGCTGCAGGGTGGTATGCAGCAGGGTGGTATGCAGGGTGGTATGCTACAGGGTGGTATGCTGCAGGGTGGTATGCAGCAGGGTGGTATGCTGCAGGGTGGTATGCAGGGTGGTATGCAGGGTGGTATGCAGGGTGGAATGCTGCTGGGTGGTATGCTGCAGGGTGGTATGCTGCAGGGTGGTATGCAGGGTGGAATGCTGGGTGGTATGCTGCAGGGTGGTATGCTGCAGGGTGGTATGCTGGGTGGTATGCTGCAGGGTGGTATGCAGGGTGGTATGCTGCAGGGTGGTATGCTGGGTGGTATGCTGCAGGGTGGTATGCAGGGTGGTATGCTGGGTGGTATGCTGCAGGGTGGTATGCTGCAGGGTGGTATGCTGCTGGCATTGATTGTAGTATTATTGTAGTGTAGACAGGCTACACTCTACGGACACAATTGACGGTAGTGAACTGAAGGCCTGAGGGGAAAGCCAATGGTAGGCCAGTAGATACGTAGTTGGAACGTTATAAATAAATAACACTGGGGTTATACAGTACATACAGTCTATGTCCTACTACTCAGACCTGGAGGGCCTAACCTTCATAAATACTGATAGTTGCCATGGAGACAGCTCGTATTACACTCTCTAACTGACTCTACTAATATAACCCAGTGATACCTCTCTGACTCTACTACTATAACCTAGTGATACCTCTCTGACTCTACTACTATAACCTAGTGTTATCTCTCTGACTCTACTACTATAACCTAGTGTTATCTCTCTGACTCTACTACTATAACCTAGTGTTCTCTCTCTGACTCTACTACTATAACCTAGTGTTATCTCTGACTCTACTACTATAACCCAGTGATACCTCTCTGACTCTACTACTATAACCTAGTGATACCTCTCTGACTCTACTACTATAACCTAGTGATACCTCTCTGACTCTACTACTATAACCCAGTGATACCTCTCTGACTCTACTACTATAACCTAGTGATACCTCTCTGACTCTACTACTATAACCTAGTGATACCTCTCTGACTCTACTACTATAACCCAGTGATACCTCTCTGACTCTACTACTATAACCTAGTGATACCTCTCTGACTCTACTACTATAACCTAGTGATACCTCTCTGACTCTACTACTATAACCTAGTGATACCTCTCTGACTCTACTACTATAACCTAGTGATACCTCTCTCTCTACTACCATAACCTAGTGTTATCTCTCTGACTGGGGCTCCTCTGCTCTGATACTCCTGCATCATCAGTCATCATAAAACTCTAGTACTGCTTCTGTCCTTAAACCAGCCAGAGTGGCTACAGGAAAATACTGTGTGTGTGTGTGTGTGTGTGTGTGTGTGTGTGTGTGTGTGTGTGTGTGTGTGTGTGTGTGTGTGTGTGTGTCTGGTCCTACGGTGCCTGACGAATGTGTGTGTCGCTGAGCTCCTATTAATAGCCCTGTGTACAGCTGGAAGTGTCAGGCTGCCGGGATGAGAATGGATTTTCTACAGCCAGCATCTCTTTATACAGCCAGCATCTCCTTCTACAGCCAGCAGCTCTTTCTACAGCCAGCAACTCCTTCTACAGCCAGCATCTCTTTATACAGCCAGCATCTCCTTCTACAGCCAGCAACTCCTTCTACAGCCAGCATCTCCTTCTACAGCCAGCAGCTCTTTATACAGCCAGCAACTCCTTCTACAGCAAGCAACTCCTTCTACAGCCAGCATCTCCTTCTACAGCCAGCAGCTCTTTATACAGCCAGCAACTCCTTCTACAGCAAGCAACTCCTTCTACAGCCAGCATCTCCTTCTACAGCCAGCAGCTCTTTATACAGCCAGCAACTCCTTCTACAGCAAGCAACTCCTTCTACAGCCAGCATCTCCTTCTACAGCCAGCAACTCTTTCTACAGCCAGCAACTCTTTCTACAGCCAGCAACTCTTTCTACAGCCAGCAACTCCTTCTACAGCCAGCAACTCCTTCTACAGCCAGCAACTCCTTCTACAGCCAGCATCTCCTTCTACAGCCAGCAGCTCCTTCTACAGCCAGCAGCTCTTTATACAGCCAGCAACTCCTTCTACAGCAAGCAACTCCTTCTACAGCCAGCATCTCCTTCTACAGCCAGCAGCTCTTTATACAGCCAGCAACTCCTTCTACAGCAAGCATCTCCTTCTACAGCCAGCAGCTCTTTATACAGCCAGCAACTCCTTCTACAGCAAGCAACTCCTTCTACAGCCAGCATCTCCTTCTACAGCCAGCAACTCTTTCTACAGCCAGCAACTCTTTCTACATCCAGCAACTCTTTCTACATCCAGCAGCTCTTTATACAGCCAGCAACTCTTTCTACATCCAGCATCTCTTTCTACAGCCAGCATCTCCTTCTACAGCCAGCATCTCCTTCTACAGCCAGCAACTCTTTCTACAGCCAGCAACTCTTTCTACAGCCAGCAACTCTTTCTACATCCAGCAACTCTTTCTACCTCCAGCATCTCCTTATACAGCCAGCAGCTCTTTCTACACACTTACACATACTTATACACACGCACAAGCACACATACACACACACACACACTGAAGCTGGTAGGGTGGGTTCGATACGATATTATCACAATACTTAGTTGCAAATACAATATGTATTACAATTCTCACGATTCTCGAATATGTATTACGATTCTCACGATTCTCGAATATGTATTACGATTCTCATGATTCTCGAATATGTATTACGATTCTCACGATTCTCGAATATGTATTACGATTCTCACGATTCTCGAATATGTATTACGATTCTCACGATTCTCGAATATGTATTACGATTCTCACGATTCTCGAATATGTATTACGATTCTCACGATTCTCGAATATGTATTACGATTCTCACGATTCTCGAATATGTATTACGATTCAATACTGTGATTTTATTGCGATTAGATTTGATTCCAAAAACATATTGCTCAACAATACATCTGCTGCAGAGGGACAAGAGAGAGACATGAGAAAACAAGTTCTGATCAGTCATAGAAATAAACTATTTGTCTCCCTGTTTAAAAAGAAGATGGAGAACTAGCCATGAAGGATAAATACTGGAGTTTTGGTGCAGGTACAGACAACTAGCTATGAAGGATAAATACTGGAGTTTTGGTGCAGGTAAAGACAACTAGCTATGAAGGATAAATACTGGAGTTTTGGTGCAGGTACAGACAACTAGCTATGAAGGATAAATACTGGAGTTTTGGTGCAGGTAAAGACAACTAGCTATGAAGGATAAATACTGGAGTTTTGGTGCAGGTACAGACAACTAGCTATGAAGGATAAATACTGGAGTTTTGGTGCAGGTACAGACAACTAGCTATGAAGGATAAATACTGGAGTTTTGGTGCAGGTACAGACAACTAGCTATGAAGGATAAATACTGGAGTTTTGGTGCAGGTACAGACAACTAATAATAATAATAATGCGATATTATCAAAACGATACAATGTATCGTAAAATTGTTTATCCCGACGTGGCTGTATCGATTATCTTCCCCCATCACTAGTTCCCTGTGTGAGGAAGTGTAGCCTACTGATGCCAGATGTGGTGTGTGTGTGTGTGTGTGTGTGTGTGTGTGTGTGTGTGTGTGTGTGTGTGTGTGTGTGTGTGTGTGTGAGAGATCAGTGGCAGGCAGGGCGGAGAGGGCCGTGTGGGCAGAGAGAGGGCGGTGTCACGGCTTCAAACAGCAGCCTGAGGGATTTACTACCCACAGGATCAACCACCTGATCCCTTCATATTCCCCACCCCTGTTCAACCCCCTTAAAACAACATGGCCGCCACTACCCCAGCAGGCAGGGCCGGGGCCCAAATCATTCAGGCAGGCTGCTCAAGAAACCATTAGACATAGTACTGCAAGGAGTCAAGAATCACTGTGTGATCACTGAGGATGTTGATAGGTTAACACTAGTCTTTCTATAATCTTTACTCTGAGGACCTGAAACATTCCACAGCCAACTACCCCCCCCCCCCCCCCCATTCAACACAAAGGCAAAAGCCCTCTGAAGACCAGGGGTTATGGGGTTATGCCCCTTCCCCTGTCAGCCAGTGAGCTCAGGTGCTTGGCTAAAGTGGTGGAACTCCCAGGGTTTTAAAACAGAATGACCCCCGAACCAATAGGGAATGGGATCAAGACGAAAATGACCGCGTTGTAGTGCAGTGGGCTAACTATAGCCTAATAATTACCACATGTTGTAGTGTAGTGGGCTAACTATAGTCTAATACTTACCACATGTTGTAGTGTAGTGGGCTAAGTATAGTCTAATAATTACCACATGTTGTAGTGGGCTAACTATAGCCTAATAATTACCACATGTTGTAGTGGGCTAACTATAGCCTAATAATTACCACATGTTGTAGTGGGCTAACTATAGCCTAATAATTACCACATGTTGTAGTGGGCTAACTATAGTCTAATAATTACCACATGTTGTAGTGGGCTAACTATAGCCTAATAATTACCACATGTTGTAGTGGGCTAACTATAGCCTAATAATTACCACATGTTGTAGTGGGCTAACTATAGCCTAATAATTACCACATGTTGTAGTGGGCTAACTATAGCCTAATAAATCCACCTCAGCCAGGATGTTCAACTTCACACAGGATTCCATCACAGAACGTTCAGCATGAACAACAGGACAACAGAACAGTAGAACAGACTTCCTAATTCCGCCGATTCTTCTCCCATTGTCTATGGGGCTGGACAGGGACATGGTCTTACCTCCTGCACCTCATCCCCCCCCTCACCCCTGGACGGGGACATGGTCCTACCTCGTGTGTTGGTGGCCAGGTCAGCCACTTTCTGAAAGGCATCCAGGAACGCTGCAGCTGCAACCACGGTCGCCCTGGAAACAGAAACAGAACCCAGCTGGTCACGTTTTGGCTCTTAACTGAAGTGAACACACATGTACCGACCAACCGACCGGGCACATGATTAGCCATGGGTAGCGTCCCAAACAGCGCCCTTATTCCCTATGGTGCAGTACGATACAAAAGTAGTTCCCTTTCAGGGAATTTGGGAAGCAAATACTGTTGGGCCTGGTTGAAGCCTTGAGCCATCTCTATCTGAGATCTACTGTTGGGCCTGGTTGAAGCCTTGAGTTATCTCTATCTGAGATCTACTGTTGGGCCTGGTTGAAGCCTTGAGTTATCTCTATCTGAGATCTACTGTTGGGCCTGGTTGAAGCCTTGAGCCATCTCTATCTGAGATCTACTGTTGGGCCTGGTTGAAGCCTTGAGCCATCTCTATCTGAGATCTACTGTTGGGCCTGGTTGAAGCCTTGAGTTATCTCTATCTGAGATCTACTGTTGGGCCTGGTTGAAGCCTTGAGTCATCTCTATCTGAGATCTACTGTTGGGCCTGGTTGAAGCCTTGAGTTATCTCTATCTGAGATCTACTGTTGGGCCTGGTTGAAGCCTTTAGCCATCTCTATCTGAGATCTACTGTTGGGCCTGATTGAAGCCTTGAGTTATCTCTATCTGAGATCTACTGTTGGGCCTGGTTGAAGCCTTGAGCTATCTCTATCTGAGATCTACTGTTGGGCCTGGTTGAAGCTGTTAGCTATCTCTATCTGAGATCTACTGTTGGGCCTGGTTGAAGCCTTGAGCTATCTCTATCTGAGATCTACTGTTGGGCCTGGTTGAAGCCGTTAGCTATCTCTATCTGAGATCTACTGTTGTTTCAAGGGAAATGGCCAGGGGCTGCTAGTTATTATAGCGTTATTAGGCCTATACTGTTAGCTGACGTTCATTCACAACAAGACAATAAGAATGTGTTTCCTCTCCGTCTGTCTGGCCACGAGCCTCACTTTAACATCTCTGTTAATGACCCTTAATGACCGTGATAACAGGCAGAGACAGGGTCTACAGCGTTCAGCTTTTCATCACAGTAGAACTATAAGTCTGAATGGCGAGGCTGTTGAAATGTTTGGAATGTCTTGTCTGGCTGCAGTGTGCGGAAAGGAGCCGTCTGAAATCTAGGTAGCTCATCAGAGTCCCTGTTCTTTGACTGCTGAGGTACGTCACGTGATTCAGATCTCAGGGTCAGTGCTAGTCAGACCTAGGCAGGGCTGTTAACGAGTCGTCTTGGATATCAGCAGTAGTTTCTCTGTGACGCACACACACACACACACACACACGATTGTTAACTGGTCTTGGATTACATCTACATGGGATGGGAGTACTATCAGTCTCCAGGCTATGTGACGCAAACAAAGCCAGAAACCGTGTACTATGCAAACACACTTACACACGAACACACCTCTGGAACACTGAGAACAATGCCAGTAGTCATGGTGACTGTAGTTGACGTAGATTTGTAAACACATGTGTCTGTCAGACCAGTAAAGCATGCCTAGAGCTTAGCTGATGATAACAGTGACAGTAGGTGACGGAGATCTGTAAAACACTGGTTTCTGCGTGTCATCTTAGCGTGCCGAGGACTTACGCAGCTCTGCTTGGTCATAAAACATAAGTTCAAGTACAATGGTGTTCTAAATGGCAACTGATCCCCTACATTAAGTCCACTTGTTTTGACCAGGGCCCCACACTAGATCAGTGTGGTTGGACAACATAGTCTACACAGAGGCCATGGAGAAGTGGCCATATTGACTGTCCTGTTACAGAATGTACGGGCCAAATGTCAACCTCTTTCCTACAGATGTAGTCGGAAGTTTACATACACCTTAGCCAAATACATTTAAACTCAGTTTTTTCACAATTCCTGACATTTAATCCTTGAAAACATTCCCTGTCTTAGGTCCGTTAGGATCACCACTTTATTTTAAGAATGTGAAATGTCAGAATAATAGTAGAGAGAACGATTTATTTCAGCTTTAATTTTTTTCATCACATTCCCAGTGGGTCAGAAGTTTACATGCACCAGCTCTGTCAGGAGTGTAACTGAGTCAGGTTTGTAGACCTCCTTGCTCGCACACGCTTTTTCAGTTCTGCCCACAAATGTTCTATGGGATTGAGGTCAGGGCTTTGTGATGGCCACTCCAATAAGGACAACCTTGACTTTGTTGTCCTTAAGCCATTTTGCCATAACTTTGGAAGTATGCTTGGGGTCATTGTCCATTTGGAAGACCCATTTGCGACCAAGCTTTCACTTCCTGACTGATGTCTTGAGATGTTGCTTCCATATCTACATAATTTTCCTCCCTCATGATGCCATCTATTTTGTGAAGTGCACCAGTCCCTCCTGCAGCAAAGCAAACCCCACAACATGATGCTGCCACCTCCGTGCTTCACGGTTGGGATGGTGTTCTTCGGCTTGCAAGCCTCCCCCTTTTTCCTCCAAACATAAAGATAGTCATTATGGCCAAACAGTTATATTTTTGTTTCATCAGACCAGAGGACATTTATCCAAAAAGTATGATCTTTGTCCCCATGTGCAGTTGCAAACCGTAGTCTGGCTTTTTTATGGTGGTTTTGGAGCAGTGGCTTCTTCCTTGCTGAGCGTCCTTTCAGGTTATGTCGATATAGGACTCATTTTACTGTGGATATAAATACTTTTGTACCTGTTTCAGTCAGCATCTTCACAAGGTCCTTTGCTGTTGTTCTAGGATTGATTTGCACTTTTTGCACAAAAGTACATTCATCTCCAGGAGACAGAATGCGTCTCCTTCCTGTGTGGTATGACGGCTGCGTGGTCACATGGTGTTTATACTTGCGAACTATTGTTTGTACAGATGAACGTGGTACCTTCAGGCATTTGGAAATTGCTCCCAAGGATGAACCAGACTTGCGGAGGTCTACAATTTTTTTTCTGAGGTCTTGGCTGATTTCTTTTGATTTTCCCATGATGTCAAGCAAAGAGGCACTGAGTTTGAAGGTAGGCCTTGAAATACATCCACAGGTACTCCTCCAATTGACTCAAATGAGGTCTATCAGAAGCTTCTAGAGCCATGGCATCATTTTCCAGAATTTTCCAAACTGTTTAAAGGCACAGTCAACTTAGTGTTTGTAAACTTCTGACCAACTGGAATTGTGATGCACTGAATTATAAGTGAAATAATCTGTCTGTAAACAATTGTTGGAAAAATGACTTGTGTCATACACAAAGTAGATGTCCTAACCGACTTGCCAAAACTATAGTTTGTTAACAAGAAATTTGTGGAGTGGTTGAAAAACGAGTTTTAATGACTCCAAGCTAAGTTTATGCAAACTTCCGACTTCAACTGTATATAGGGCACAACTTTTTTTTTAAAGTAGTGCCCTATATAGGGAATAGGGTGCCATTTGGGATGTAGTGTCTGTCCCAGAACAACAGAATTCTTTATCAACTCAAAAGGTATACGTCTGATATGAAATGACTAACATCCGTTTGACCAGGAATGAACAACACTGTCCTTGTCAACCTGTAATGGTATTACCACAGACTGTGTTGTAGCGGGTTGGAGCTAACCACTACACACAAGGGTGTGTTGTTAGTCTCTGGCGGAAAAATACACACACACACACACACACACACACAAAAAGACATACAGACGCACACTCTCCACAAGCACATTCCATTCTATTTAAAGGGAGAGGAGAACCACTACAGGGGAAACCTCTGGTTGTGTTAGTCTCTGTTGGATACTACTGTGCACTATATAGGGAATAGAATGCAATTTGGGACGTACACATCTTGTGATTACACAGTAATACACAACAACCAAATATTATCTGAAACATTATGTTGGGGGAAGTTATAAAAACAAACATTTTGCTACAAAAAAAGAAACGAATGGATTTAAAAACTATAATTAGATAACTTCCTAGAAGGCAGTGTGGAAGAGGACAGCTAAATGACAGAGCACTTAACCCTACCCTAACATTATTACAGAGTAAGACATACTGACATTCAGCCTGTTTTACCCTGCAGAGATCACCAGAGAGGTGGGTAGAGGTAGTAGCTAGACTGGGTGATTCTACCCAGCAGAGATCACCAGAGAGGTGGGTAGAGGTAGTAGCTAGACTGGGTGATTCTACCCAGCAGAGATCACCAGAGAGGTGGGTAGAGGTAGTAGACTGGGTGATTCTACCCAGCAGAGATCACCAGAGAGGTGGGTAGAGGTAGTAGCTAGACTGGGTCATTCTACCCAGCATAGATCACCAGACAGGTGGGTAGAGGTATTAGACTGGGTGATTCTACCCAGCAGAGATCACCAGAGAGGTGGGTAGAGGTAGTAGACTGGGTGATTCTACCCAGCAGAGATCACCAGAGAGATGGGTAGAGGTAGTAGCTAGACTGGGTGATTCTACCCAACAGAGCTCACCAGAGAGGTGGGTAGAGGTAGTAGCTAGACTGGGTGATTCTACCCAGCAGAGATCACCAGAGAGGTGGGTAGAGGTAGTAGACTGGGTGATTCTACCCAGCAGAGATCACCAGAGAGATGGGTAGAGGTAGTAGACTGGGTGATTCTACCCAGCATAGATCACCAGAGAGGTGGGTAGAGGTAGTAGCTAGACTGGGTGATTCTACCCAACAGAGATCACCAGAGACGTGGGTAGAGGTAGTAGACTGGGTGATTCTACCCAGCAGAGATCTCCAGAGAGGTGGGTAGAGGTAGTAGACTGGGTGATTCTACCCAGCAGAGATCACCAGAGAGGTGGGTAGAGGTAGTAGCTAGACTGGGTGATTCTACCCAACAGAGATCCCCAGAGAGGTGGGTAGAGGTAGTAGCTAGACTGGGTGATTCTACCCAACAGAGCTCACCAGACAGGTGGGTAGAGGTAGTAGCTAGACTGGGTGATTCTACCCAACAGAGATCACCAGAGAGGTGGGTAGAGGTAGTAGACTGGGTGATTCTACCCAGCAGAGATCACCAGAGAGATGGGTAGAGGTAGTAGACTGGGTGATTCTACCCAGCAGAGTTCACCAGACAGGTGGGTAGAGGTAGTAGCTAGACTGGGTGATTCTACCCAACAGAGATCACCAGAGAGGTGGGTAGAGGTAGTAGACTGGGTGATTCTACCCAGCAGAGATCACCAGAGAGGTGGGTAGAGGTAGTAGACTGGGTGATTCTACCCAGCAGAGATCACCAGAGAGGTGGGTAGAGGTAGTAGCTAGACTGGGTGATTCTACCCAACAGAGATCCCCAGAGAGGTGGGTAGAGGTAGTAGCTAGACTGGGTGATTCTACCCAACAGAGCTCACCAGACAGGTGGGTAGAGGTAGTAGCTAGACTGGGTGATTCTACCCAACAGAGATCACCAGAGAGGTGGGTAGAGGTAGTAGACTGGGTGATTCTACCCAGCAGAGATCACCAGAGAGATGGGTAGAGGTAGTAGACTGGGTGATTCTACCCAGCAGAGTTCACCAGACAGGTGGGTAGAGGTAGTAGCTAGACTGGGTGATTCTACCCAACAGAGATCACCAGAGAGGTGGGTAGAGGTAGTAGACTGGGTGATTCTACCCAGCAGAGATCACCAGAGAGGTGGGTAGAGGTAGTAGACTGGGTGATTCTACCCAGCAGAGATCACCAGAGAGGTGGGTAGAGGTAGTAGCTAGACTGGGTGATTCTACCCAACAGAGATCCCCAGAGAGGTGGGTAGAGGTAGTAGCTATACTGGGTGATTCTACCCAACAGAGCTCACCAGAGAGGTGGGTAGAGGTAGTAGCTAGACTGGGTGATTCTACCCAACAGAGATCACCAGAGAGGTGGGTAGAGGTAATAGACTGGGTGATTCTACCCAACAGAGATCACCAGAGAGGTGGGTAGAGGTAGTAGACTGGGTGATTCTACCCAGCAGAGATCACCAGAGAGGTGGGTAGAGGTAGTAGCTAGACTGGGTGATTCTACCCAACAGAGATCACCAGAGAGGTGGGTAGAGGTAATAGACTGGGTGATTCTACCCAGCAGAGATCACCAGAGAGATGGGTAGAGGTAGTAGACTGGGTGATTCTACCCAGCAGAGATCACCAGAGAGGTGGGTAGAGGTAGTAGCTAGACTGGGTGATTCTACCCAACAGAGATCACCAGAGACGTGGGTAGAGGTAGTAGACTGGGTGATTCTACCCAGCAGAGATCTCCAGAGAGGTGGGTAGAGGTAGTAGACTGGGTGATTCTACCCAGCAGAGATCACCAGAGAGGTGGGTAGAGGTAGTAGCTAGACTGGGTGATTCTACCCAACAGAGATCCCCAGAGAGGTGGGTAGAGGTAGTAGCTAGACTGGGTGATTCTACCCAACAGAGCTCACCAGACAGGTGGGTAGAGGTAGTAGCTAGACTGGGTGATTCTACCCAACAGAGATCACCAGAGAGGTGGGTAGAGGTAGTAGACTGGGTGATTCTACCCAGCAGAGATCACCAGAGAGATGGGTAGAAGTAGTAGACTGGGTGATTCTACCCAGCAGAGATCACCAGACAGGTGGGTAGAGGTAGTAGCTAGACTGGGTGATTCTACCCAACAGAGATCACCAGAGAGGTGGGTAGAGGTAGTAGACTGGGTGATTCTACCCAGCAGAGATCACCAGAGAGGTGGGTAGAGGTAGTAGACTGGGTGATTCTACCCAGCAGAGATCACCAGAGAGGTGGGTAGAGGTAGTAGCTAGACTGGGTGATTCTACCCAACAGAGATCCCCAGAGAGGTGGGTAGAGGTAGTAGCTATACTGGGTGATTCTACCCAACAGAGCTCACCAGAGAGGTGGGTAGAGGTAGTAGCTAGACTGGGTGATTCTACCCAACAGAGATCACCAGAGAGGTGGGTAGAGGTAATAGACTGGGTGATTCTACCCAACAGAGATCACTGCCAAGCCGCACTGCTTCTTGACACACTGCTCGCCTTAACCCGGAAACCAGCCGCACCAATGTGTCACTAGAGCGCAATGGGACAAGGAAATCCCGGCCGGCCAAACCCTTCCCTAACCCGGACGACGATGAGCCAATTGTGCGCCGCCTCATGGGTCTCCCGGTCACGACACAGCCTGGGATCGAACCCGGGTCTGTAGTGACGCCTCAAGTGAAGCAGTTCCTAACAGGCTGACTACACCGCTCGCATCGCGTGCGCTGCAAAATACATTTAGAAATCTATATTATTCCATTATTGCTGCTCGCGCCAACGAGCGTCTGTGTTGCCAAGGGCTAAAATAGAAGTCAGTTCTATTTCTGACGCAGATCGAGCTGCAAGTCCTGCCTCTCCCATTTCCTCATTGGTTTATAGAAGCAGGTACCCACGTGCAATCTCCTCATTGGTTATACCCACGTGGGTAACTGAAAGACGAACGAGGTCAGTGGCGGTTATGCACCTAATTTATGAAAGTCGCCAATCGCAACATAAAGTCAAGAGAAGAAAAGGCCTGGAAGGAGGAGAGATGACTAGAAACGATTCTGTTGACCGTTTTATGTGTGGATTAATTGTTGGAGTCGAGGACCTTGTGCATTTCAGGTAAAATAACAACTCAATGTTAATATCCCAGGACAAATTATCTAGCAACAGCAAGCTAGTTAAATAGGACAAATTAGCTAGCAAGTGCACGCTAGCTAGCTAAATTGCCATAAATGTTTAATGCTTTTTCGACCTGTCTCCAAATTAATGTAATTGGTTCAGAGTTTGTTTTGATATTTTAACCTGCGTGTCGTGATCGCGTTTGGTGTGGGGGGACAAAATACATTTATGCACGATGGCGCACACGCGCAGCCGGTGTGGGTTCCGTGTTAGACCGCTGCACTACTCGGGAGGACATCCATCCTGTTACAGCCACAGCTGCCCTACAGTTCCACCCAGACACAGCAAAGATCACAGAGACCTGCACCTCAGTGTCTGGTATGGGGGTCAGGGGGTTTAGGCCTAGGTGAGGCAATCCTTCAGCAACCCCTCAAAACTCAGACTCACAGGCTCAGCACAGAGAACCATGGAGTAGAACTAGGCCTAGAACCTACACTATTAGCAACTACACCGTAGCTCAACCACTGCTGCCCTACAGATCTCAGATAGGTGGGTAGAGGTTGGAGGTTGGGGCGGAACCAATAACGATGGACACTTATTGGACAGCTCTTTTCTAGGACTTATCCTACAGCATGACACTTATTAAGGGTCTATACCTATGGTAATAATGAGATGGTCCTGACTGTGGTCTAAGGGTCTATACCTGTGGTAATAATGAGATGGTCCTGACTGTGGTCTAAGGGTCTACCTGTGGTAATAATGAGATGGTCATGACTGTGGTCTAAGGATCTACCTGTGGTAATAATGAGATGGTCCTGACTGTGGTCCAAGGGTCTATACATGTGGTAATAATGAGATGGTCCTGACTGTGGTCTAAGGGTCTATACATGTGGTAATAATGAGATGGTCCTGACTGTGGTCTAAGGGTCTATACATGTGGTAATAATGAGATGGTCCTGACTGTGGTCTAAGGGTCTACCTGTGGTAATAATGAGATGGTCCTGACTGTGGTCTAAGGGTCTATACATGTGGTAATAATGAGATGGTCCTGACTGTGGTCTAAGGGTCTACCTGTGGTAATAATGAGATGGTCCTGACTGTGGTCTAAGGGTCTATACCTGTGGTAATAATGAGATGGTCCTGACTGTGGTCTAAGGGTCTATACCTATGGTAATAATGAGATGGTCCTGACTGTGGTCTAAGGGTCTATACATGTGGTAATAATGAGATGGTCCTGACTGTGGTCTAAGGGTCTACCTGTGGTAATAATGAGATGGTCCTGACTGTGGTCTAAGGGTCTACCTGTGGTAATAATGATGACTCACCTGAGTTGAGATTGTAGTTTCCCAGCCTTGCTGATAAAGTCTTCCCAGATGGGGTAGCTGTTCTGTGGAAACAAACACAAAGTACAGGAATATCAGAACATCTTGTTTTCCCTGAGCAAAACATCTGTCAGAAACACAAAACAACATGATAACAAAACACACACACAGAAAAAACACTTAAAAAAAAAAAAACTTGGTCGTCCCATTGAGGTAAATAAAAAAATGCTATTTTCCAAGCCAGACCTGCTCATCAAAGTGACGATGGACTAACCTATTAGACTTTATATTGATTATATTTTGTGAACACACCTTAATGAACACACAGTAAGGAACACACAGTAATGAACACACAGTAAGGAACACACAGTAAGGAACACACAGTAAGGAACACACAGTAATGAACACACAGTAATGAACACACAGTAAGGAACACACAGTAAGGAACACACAGTAATGAACACGCAGTAATGAACACGCAGTAATGAACACACAGTAATGAACACACATTAATAAACACACATTAATAAACACACAGTAATGAACACACAGTAATGAACACACAGTAATAAACACACAGTAATGAGCACACAGTAATAAACACACAGTAATGAGCACACAGTAATGAACACACAGTAATGAACACACAGTAATGAACACACAGTAATAAACACACAGTAATAAACACACAGTAATAAACACACAGTAATAAACACACAGTAATAAACACACAGTAATAAACACACAGTAATGAACACACAGTAATGAACACACAGTAATAAACACACAGTAATAAACACACAGTAATGAACACACAGTAATGAACACACATTAATAAACACACAGTAATAAACACACAGTAATAAACACACAGTAATAAACACACAGTAATGAACACACAGTAATGAACACACAGTAATGAACACACAGTAATGAACACACATTAATAAACACACAGTAATAAACACACAGTAATGAACACACAGTAATGAACACACATTAATAAACACACAGTAATGAACACACAGTAATAAACACACAGTAATGAACACACAGTAATGAACACACAGTAATGAACACACAGTAATGAACACACAGTAATGAACACACATTAATAAACACACAGTAATGAACACACAGTAATGAACACACAGTAATGAACACACAGTAATAAACACACAGTAATGAACACAGTAATAAACACACAGTAATAAACAGGCAGTAATGAACACACAGTAATGAAGGGCCCTCCCCCACCCTCCATTCGGCAAATCTGACCACGATTCCATCTTGCTCCTCCCCTCCTATAGGCAGAAACTCAAACAGGAAGCACCTGTCTTGAGGACTATTCAACGCTGGACTGACCAATTGGAATCGACGTTTCAAGATGGTTTTGATCACGCAGACTGGGATATGTTCAGAGTTTTGATCACGCGGACTGGGATATGTTCAGAGTTTTGATCACGCGGACTGGGATATGTTCAGAGTTTTGATCACGCGGACTGGGATATGTTCAGAGTAGCTTCAGAAAATAATATCAACACATATACCGATACGGTGAATGAGTTTATCAGGAAGTGCATAGGAGATGTGGTACCCACTGTGACTATTAAAACCTAACCCAATCAGAAACCGTGGAGAGATGGGAGCATTCGCGCAAAACTGAAAACCCGAACCACCGCATTTAACCAGGGCAAGACTGGGAATATGGAAGAAAACACACAGTGGAGTTATTCCCTCTGCAAAGCAGTCAAGCAGACTAAACGTCGCTATAGGGACAAAGATGAGTCCCAGTTCAACGGCTCAGACACGAGACGTATGCAGCAGGGTCTACAGACACTCACTGATTATAAAAGGAAAACCAGCCACGTCGCGGACACCGACGTCTTGCCACCCGGACAGCCTGAACACCTTCTTCGCTCGCTTTGAGGATAATACAGTGCCACCGAAGCGGACCGCTACCAAGGACTGCACCCCCCCACCTCCTCCTACGTGGCCAACATGAGTAAGACATTCAAACGGGTTAACCCTCGCAAGGCTGCCGGCCCAGGCGGCATTCCTAGCCGCGTCCTCAGAGCATGCGCAGACCAGCTGGCTGGTGTGTTTCACAGATATAGTCAATCTCTCCCAGTCTGTTGTCCCCACATGCTTCAAGATGGCCACCATTACCCCTGTACCTAAGAAAGCAAAGGTAATTGAACTAAATGACTATCACTCACGAAGTGCTTTGAGAGACTAGTCAAGGATCATATCACCTCTACCCTACCTGACACCCTAGACACACTTCAATTTGCTTACCGCCCTAATAGGTCCACAGACGATGCAATCGCCACCACACTGCACACTGCCCTAACCCATCTGGACAAGAGGAATACCTATGTGAGAATGCTGTTCATTGACTACAGCTCAGCATTCAACACCATAGTATCCTCCAAGCTCATCATCAAGCTCGAGGCCCTGGGTCTGAACCCCACCCTGTGCAACTGGGTCCTGGACTTCCTGACGGGCCGCCCCCAGGTGGTGAAGGTAGAAAACATCACCTCCACTCTGCTGATCCTCAACACTGAGGCCCGACAAGGGTGCGTGCTCAGCCTTTTCCTGTACTCCCTGTTCACCTATGACTGCGTGGCCAATCACGCCTCCAACTCAATCATCAAGTTTGCAGACGACACAACAGTAGTAGGCTTGATTACCAACAACGAGACAGCCTACAGGGAGGAGGTGAGGGCTCTGGGAGTGTGGTGTCAGGAAAATATCCTCTCACTCAACGTCAACAAAACTAAGGAGATGATCGTGGACTTCAGGAAACAGCAGAGGGAACACCCCCCTATCCACATCAGTGGGACCGCAGTGGAAAAGGTGGTGGAAAACTTCATGTTCCTCAGCGTACACATCACTGACCAACTGAAATGGTCCACCCACACAGACAGTGTGGTGAAGGAGGCGCAACAGCACCTCTTCTTTCTTTTCATGTGTCCTCCGAAACGCGACCCAACCAAGCCACACTGCTTCTTAACACAGTGCGCATCCAACCCAGAAGCCAGCCGCACCAATGTGTCGGAGGAAACACCGTGCAGCTGGCTACCTTGGTTAGCGTGCACTGCGCCCGGCCCGCCACAGGAGTCGCTAGTGCGCGATGAGACAAGGATATCCCTACCGGCCAAACCCTCCCTAACCCGGACGACGCTAGGCCAATTGTGCGTCGCACCACGGACCTCCCGGTCGCGGCCGGTTGCGACAGAGCCTGGGCGCGAACCCAGAGTCTCTGGTGGCACAGCTACTGCTACCACTGCGCCACCCGGGAGGCCCTCAACAGCACCTTTTCAACCTCAGGAGGCTTAGGCTTAACACCTAAAAACCTCGCAAACGTTTACAGATGCACAATTGAGAGCATCCTGTCGAGCTGTATCACCGCCTGGTACGGCAACTGCACCGCCCACAACCGCAAAGCTCTCCGGAGGGTAGTGCGGTCTGCCCAGCGCATTACTGGGCTGTATCACCGCCTGGTACGGAAACTGCACCGCCCACAACCGCAGGGCTCTCCAGAGGGTGGTGCGGTCTGCCCAGCGCATTACTGCGGGAAAACTTTCCGCCCTCCTGGACACCTACAGCACCCGATGCCACAGGAAGGCCAAAAAGATCATCAAGGACAACAACCACCCGATTCCACAGGAAGGCCAAAAAGATCATCAAGGACAACAACCACCCGATGCCACAGGAAGGCCAAAAAGATCATCAAGGACAACAACCACCCGATGCCACAGGAAGGCCAAAAAGATCATCAAGGACAACCACCCAAACCACTGCCTGTTTGCCCCGCTATAATCCAGAAGGCGAGGTCAGTACAGGTGCATCATAGCAGGGACCGAGTGACTAAAAAACAGCTTCTATCTCAAGGTCACCAGAGCTAAACAGTAATTTCCAGCACATCAGAGGCGGCTGCCTATAGACATAGATTAGGAATCACTGGTCACTTTAAGGAAATGAAACACTAGCCACTTGAATAATGTTCTGTATCCAGCATTACTCATCTCATATGTATAAACTGTCTTCTATAAACTATTCTACGGTATATTAGTCACTTTTAAATTGTGTTTACATATTGCATCACCCATTTCATATGTATATACTGTATTCTATTCCATACTACACCACTGACTGTTAAACAGTCATCTCCAGCACATCAGAGACTGCTGCCTATAGACAGAGTTTAGGAATCACTGGCCACTTTAATAATGTCTCTGTATCTTGCAATACTCATCTCATATGTGTAAACTGTACTCTATACTATTCTACGGTATCTTAGTCACTTTAATTGTGTGTAAATATAGCATCACCCATCTCATGTGTATATACTGTATTCTATACTATGTCACTGTATCCTAGTCCAATGCTGCTCTGACATATGTGTATAGATATCCTTAATCCATTCCTTACTTAGATGTACCTGTATTTTGGGTATATGTTGTGAAACTGTTAGATATTACTGCACTGTCGGAGCTAGAAGCACAAGCATTTCGCTACACCCGCAATAACATCTGCTAAACACGTGTAGGTGACCAATAAAATGTGATTGGAGTTGAGTAGTGTAATAGTCAGACTACGCTGCCATCCGGGAGGCCGAGGAGAAGATAAGTAAGGATGCTGTGTCTGAAAATGATTTGTAGCATTAGTGACCTTAGGAATGTCACCCTGTGTAACACTATACCGCCATAACACAGGAGACAGAGAGAGTAAGAGAGAGAGAGAGAGAGAGATAGAGAGAGAGAGATAGAAAGAGAGAAAGAAAGAGAGAGAGAGAAAGAAAGAGAGAGAGAGACAGAGAGTAAGGGAGAGAGAGAGAGAGAGAGAGAGAGAGAAAGAGAGAGAGAAAGAGAGAGAAAGAAAGAGAGAGAAAGAAAGAAAGAGAGAGAAAGAAAGAGAGAGAAAGAAAGAGAGAGAAAGAAAGAGAGAGAAAGAAAGAGAGAGAAAGAGAGGGGAGAGAAAGAGAGAGAGAGAAAGAGAGAAAGAGAGAGAGAAAGAGAAAGAGAGAAAGAGAGAGAGAAAGAGAGAGAGAGATAGAGAAAGAGAGAACGAAACACACACCCATACAAACACACACAGCTCCTTAGCATCAGTAGCCGATTAATATTTCAAGAGCCTTGAAGGCAGAGAGACCTCCTGCTGAACAATAACCTAGATACCCACAGCAACAATAGATTCAGAGGTGAAAAATATAGATGTTATAGCATAACAGTGCATTTGACATGGGAAGAAAACACCCAAGCCTCATCCATGGATAACCCCGATCTAGTATTTTTGTTTGCCTCCATAAACTTCAGTCATTTGGCTTCATAGCTCTCAGTTCGGCCTGAAGAGAAAGCAAGCAGCTAGCCATGACATGATGATGATGCATGCCTTGTCATTATCTGAAACAAGTGTCAAAAAATAACAGACAGCCAGTTAACGTTATCTACTTAGCTATTAGCTAACCTTAGTGGCCATTCCTACAGCACAGGTTACTGAATGAGTTAATATGGAGTTAGATAAGTAGCTATTAGCTATCTATCTAATGTACACTGTTATAAAAACAATGATTCAGAACGGGATAGGTTTGACTTACTTTCATGTCGCCTATCACACTCTGGAAAAGTCCCCCCAGTGCACTGCATTCCTTCTCAATAACAGACTCCATTTTTCTGGACAACTGAGTAACTGGTCAGTCTGACGGTCAAGCTGGACAGCTCCTGAACTTAAGAGTTGAAAGAAACCTCGGGCTCTTTGAATACAAATCCTCGGCTATTTGAATACAAATAATTTCGCTTTAGTTAACTATTCACCCAACGAGTGGAAAATAGCTTGACTTGATGCAGAAACTAATCAAAACCCGCTCCAGCCTATATAGCTGGATCGGCTCAGTCAAAAGCTCTCGGACAAGAGGTGAGACTGAGAGAAGAATAGTCGCTGACGAGATTTAAAACCCAATCGCTTCTCCACTCACGGTCCATGATTCTCCAAATGACACAATTCCCGAAACGTATTTAATACAACATGTATAGATATAGATCCGATAGTCTTTGGATATTCAACGTAAACAACAAAATGATCTACTCAAGCACATTCCAACAACAGCTCCGTCTCAGAAGCTCAATGTATTACAATGCAATTTCAGCTGGTCGAGTCTGGAGACTATGCGAAGATCTCAATTCAAACATACTCCTCGCGTCCTCTCTGCTCTCTCCTCGTCTCCTTCTCAAAGCCCATTGGAGGAGAAGGTAAGAGGGGCGGGACCTCTGACTTTCTCATCCAATGGGTTTTGAGAAGGAGACGACGGGAGCGCAGAGAGGACGCGAGGAGTATACCATCTTCCCTAAAGGTACAGAGCGCAGACCCGAATAGCGAAATTGCACCCCCCTCCTGGCTTTGACGCGTGTGTTGGCTTCTTGCCTTTTTGCTCGAGATAGTTTATAAAAGGAACTACTGACTGATTTCTATCTTTCTCAACTCATCATAACTGCTATTTAAAACGGTAGAGAATATTATTTCCGGTTTAGCAACAAAATTGTTCATGTAAATCTACAAAAACACTATACTCACACACACTAACTACACTGACACTCTCAAACAAAACCTACTACACACATTCACATACTGTACACTACTGCCGCGTTCAAAACAACTGTGAACTCGGAAAAATAAGAGGTCAAATCATGACGTCATTGAGCTTCAGGCCCGAGTTCCGGAGATGGAATTCCGTTCAAATGGATTTTTGCCACTCGGAGCTCGTTTTTTCCCCCACGAGTTCACAGCAGTGGCGATTTTAGCATGTAAATATTGGTGAGGCAAACTATTTAATTTTTATTTTATTTATGCCAGCAAAGCCACTACACAACACTACACAATACATTAATTGCACTATAACGGTGACATACAGTGGTGTATAGTTCTTAAGTAAAAATACTTTAAAGTACTACTTAAGTCGTTTTTTTGAGTATCTGTACTTTTCCTGAAGGAAATAATAACATAGCTAATATGGCTGATTTGCTTAAACAAATGTGGTTTCTATTGACAATTGACATGTACAAACTATGGCATAAGGGGACAACGAGCGGATAAGAGGCAATCGGTAATTTCGATAAAGACCTTAATGAGCGAGCCGGGATGGATGTAGTCAATAGAAGTATTTGTTCAACACTTTTGAAATGTACAGCGACAGAATTCAGAACATGGGCCATTCTTACAGTATTCTCCCTGTACACCAAGTCAGAGCCATATGATAAATAAAGGCATATATTTTTTTATTTTACCTTTATTTAACTAGGCAAGTCAGTTAAGAACAAATTTAGCTTCACTCTTGCGTATTTTATTTGTCTTTGCCGTGTGTCAATATTATTTTGTTTAACTCGGCATCATTGGGTTGTATTCTGGGCCATGTGACAAATACTATTTAACAACAACATTAACAAACGTGTGGTCCTGAGCAAAGGCTCATTGTTCAGATTTGAAGGGGTCTAGCGACATCTAGTGGCCAACACATGCATAGCCCGTGAGGTGGTTGGAAACACAATTTCACCTGCATTTGGAATACAATATAAAAGTGGGACAAAGAGTACAAATGTGTAGGCATTGGGGTAAAAATGAGGACAAACATTTTGCAAAGCATGAGGTTACCCCCAAGACTAATGGTTTGTCTGGACGGGCTCATTTCAGACACATAAAACGAGTGCTTGTCTCCCTTCACCAACAGATGTCTCCCTAGACTTTGAAAATGGACTCGTCACAAGTGCAAGTTGGGATCCTTGGGACATACATACCATAAATCCTAACCGTAACCCCTATCCTATTCTACCCTTACCTAACCTTAACCATAACCTTTGGTATTTGGTATGTTATTAGGATTCCCAATTAGCTGTTGAGAAAGCAGCAGCTACTCTTCCTGGGGTCCAACACAGAACATGAAACATGACATCATACAGAACATTATTAGACAAGAACAGCTCAAGGACACAACTACATCAACACCTTAATAACCCTTAGTGCAAGTTGGGATCCTTGGGACATACATACCATAAATCCTAACCGTAACCCCTACTCTACCCTTACCTAACCTTAACCATAACCTTTGGTATTTGGACACAACTACATCAACACCTTAATAACCCTTAACCCTTTTAAATATCAACTTCAACGGGGTGACGTCAGAGTTGGGACATCCCAAGGATCCCATTTAGAACATGTCTCATATTACACGAAACGTTTAGGCTACATACTGTGACTTTTCTATGTATACAACATGGATTACACAGGTCAAACTAAACCAGTCGTCTATTAGACCGTCCACCTCCAAAGAGCAGGCGATGTAGACCTATTCATGGAAACCAGAAGCAGTTAGCTTGTCCGTCTAGACTGAGACAGAGAGTAGGCTTGTCCGTCTAGACTGAGACAGAGAGTAGGCTTGTCCATCTAGACTGAGAGAGAGAGTAGGCTTGTCCGTCTAGACTGAGACAGAGAGTAGGCTTGTCCGTCAAAGACTGAGACAGATAGCAGTCTTGTCTGTCGAGACTGAGACAGAGAGTTGACTGAAACAGAGAGTAGACTGAGACAGAGAGTAGACTGAGACAGAGAGTAGGCTTGTCCGTCTAGACTGAGACAGACAGCAGGCTTGTCTGTCTAGACTGAGACAGAGAGTAGGCTTGTCCGTCTAGACTGAGACAGAGAGTAGGCTTGTCCGTCTAGACTGAGACAGAGAGTAGGCTTGTCCGTCTAGACTGAGACAGAGAGTAGGCTTATCCATCTAGACTGAGACAGAGAGTAGGCTTGTCCGTCTAGACTGAGACAGATAGCAGGCTTGTCTGTCTAGACTGAGACAGAGAGTAGACTGAGCCAGAGAGTAGGCTTGTCCGTATAGACTGAGACAGAGAGTAGACTGAGACAGAGAGCATGCTTGTCTGTCTAGACTGAGACAGATAGCAGGCTTGTCTGTCTAGACTGAGACAGAGAGTAGGCTTGTCTGTCTAGACTGAGACAGATTGCAGGCTT
This sequence comes from Oncorhynchus kisutch, assembly GCF_002021735.2. Taxonomy (NCBI): domain Eukaryota; kingdom Metazoa; phylum Chordata; class Actinopteri; order Salmoniformes; family Salmonidae; genus Oncorhynchus; species Oncorhynchus kisutch. The sequence goes on along the minus strand of NW_022265951.1, from coordinate 44,631 downwards.
GTCTGTCTAGACTGAGACAGATAGCAGGCTTGTCCGTCTAAACTGAGACAGAGAGTAGGCTTGTCTGTCGAGACTGAGACAGAGAGTAGGCTTGTCCGTCTAGACTGAGACAGAGAGTAGGCTTGTCCGTCTAGACTGAGACAGAGAGTAGGCTTGTCTGTCTAGACTGAGACAGAGAGTAGGCTTGTCCGTCTAGACTGAGACAGAGAGTAGGCTTGTCCGTCTAGACTGAGACAGAGAGTAGGCTTGTCCATCAAAGACTGAGACAGATAGCAGTCTTGTCTGTCGAGACTGAGACAGAGAGTTGACTGAAACAGAGAGTAGACTGAGACAGAGAGTAGACTGAGACAGAGAGTAGGCTTGTCCGTATAGACTGAGACAGAGAGTAGACTGAGACAGAGAGCAGGCTTGTCTGTCGAGACTGAGACAGAGAGTTGACTGAAACAGAGAGTAGACTGAGACAGAGAGTAGACTGAGACGGAGAGTAGGCTTGTCCGTATAGACTGAGACAGAGAGTAGACTGAGACAGAGAGCAGGCTTGTCTGTCTAGACTGAGACAGAGAGTAGGCTTGTCTGTCTAGACTGAGACAGAGAGTAGGCTTGTCTGTCTAGACAGAGACAGATAGGAGGCTTGTCTGTCTAGACTGAGACAGAGAGTAGGCTTGTCCGTCTAGACTGAGACAGACTGCAGGCTTGTCTGTCTAGACTGAGACAGAGAGTAGGCTTGTCTGTCGAGACTGAGACAGAGAGTAGACTTGTCCGTCTAGACTGAGACAGAGAGTAGGCTTGTCCATCTAGACTGAGAGAGAGAGTAGGCTTGTCCGTCTAGACTGAGACAGAGAGTAGGCTTGTCCGTCAAAGACTGAGACAGATAGCAGTCTTGTCTGTCGAGACTGAGACAGAGAGTTGACTGAAACAGAGAGTAGACTGAGACAGAGAGTAGACTGAGACAGAGAGTAGGCTTGTCCGTATAGACTGAGACAGAGAGTAGACTGAGACAGAGAGCAGGCTTGTCTGTCTAGACTGAGACAGATAGCAGGCTTGTCCGTCTAAACTGAGACAGAGAGTAGGCTTGTCTGTCGAGACTGAGACAGAGAGTAGACTTGTCCGTCTAGACTGAGACAGAGAGTAGGCTTGTCCGTCTAGACTGAGACAGAGAGTAGGCTTGTCTGTCTAGACTGAGACAGAGAGTAGGCTTGTCCGTCTAGACTGAGACAGAGAGTAGGCTTGTCCGTCTAGACTGAGACAGAGAGTAGGCTTGTCCGTCAAAGACTGAGACAGATAGCAGTCTTGTCTGTCGAGACTGAGACAGAGAGTTGACTGAAACAGAGAGTAGACTGAGACAGAGAGTAGACTGAGACAGAGAGTAGGCTTGTCCGTATAGACTGAGACAGAGAGTAGACTGAGACAGAGAGCCTCCTCTAGGGGGGTAGCTGGTCCTCCTCTAGGGGGGTAGCTGGTCCTCCTCTAGGGGGGTAGCTGGTCCTCCTCTAGGGAGGTAGCTGGTCCTCCTCTAGGGGGGTAGCTGGTCCTCCTCTAGGGGGGTAGCTGGTCCTCCTCTAGGGGGGTAGCTGGTCCTCCTCTAGGGGGGTAGCTGGTCCTCCTCTAGGGGGGTAGCTGGTCCTCCTCTAGGGGGGTAGCTGGTCCTCCTCTAGGGGGGTTGCTGGTCCTCCTCTAGGGAGGTAGCTGGTCCTCCTCTAGGGGGGTAGCTGGTCCTCCTCTAGCGGGGTAGCTGGTCCTCCTCTAGGGAGGTAGCTGGTCCTCCTCTAGGGGGGTAGCTGGTCCTCCTCTAGGGGGGTAACTGGTCCTCCTCTAGGGGGGTAGCTGGTCCTCCTCTAGGGGGGTAGCTGGTCCTCCTCTAGGGGGGTAACTGGTCCTCCTCTAGGGGGGTAGCTGGTCCTCCTCTAGGGGGGTAGCTGGTCCTCCTCTAGGGGGGTAACTATGTTGATAATTATCACACATTTTAGTTTCAGAGCTCAGCTAAAAAAGTGTGAACTTTTTTTGTATTTCTGTTCAGTTCTATTTGTGGACCACAGGAAGGGCTTCTGCATGTACAGCGGCTAATGTTGCTCCTAATCAACTAAACTAAACCATTCAAATCAAATCAAATCATAATGTATTGGTCACATACACATGGGTAGCAGTTATTGCGAGTGTAGTGAAATGCTTGTGCTGCTACTTCCGACTGTGCAGTAATATCTAACAAGTAATCTAAGAATTCCACAACAACTACCTAATACACACAAATCTATGTAAAGGAAAGGAATAAGAATATGTACATATAAATATATGGATGAGCAATGACAGAGCAGCACAGGCAAGATACAATAGACGGTATAAAATACAATATATACATATGAGATGAGTCGTGCAAGATATGTAAACACTATTAAAGTGGCATTATTAAAGTGACTAGTGATCCATTTATTAAAGTGGCCGATGAGTCTGTATGTAGGCAGCTGCCTCTCTGTGTTAGTGATGGCTGTGTAACATTCTGATGGCCTTGAGATTCTATATGCATTCTGAGCGTTTTGTCAAGTAACATAAAGACAGCATCTGACACAATATTGAGTTTTTCTCCAACATCCAATGAACTTCCTGTCAAGTGTTTTTTTAATTTGATTTTTTTTTATCCAATTAGATCAGCGCATGGTTTTATCAGCTGCTTATACAGGAAATCCCCCAAGATGTAGTTTCCTGTCACGAAACAGAAAATAAAGTGAATGTATCTGTTTTGTACCATAGCAGTTTGTCGTTTCCTTTCTGTATACCGGCGATGTACGGAAACACACCAGATGTTGATGACTAAACCATGTTTGTTCTGTCAGGTGGACGCTGATTGAGATATCCCACCCACCCAACCACTCCTGAATGAATGAATGGGTTTCTATGGTGACCTAAACTCTCAACTGGAGCACAAGCTGCTGTCACTTCATTACACCTACGTTCCAAATGGAACCCTATTCCCTATATATAGTGCACTACTTTAGACCAGGACCAAATGGAACCCTATTCCCTATATAGTGCACTACTTTAGACCAGGACCAAATGGAACCCTATTCCCTATATAGTGCACTACTTTAGACCAGGACCAAATGGAACCATATTCCCTATATAGTGCACTACTTTAGACCAGGACCAAATGGAACCATATTCCCTATATAGTGCACTACTTTAGACCAGGACCAAATGGAACCCTATTCCCTATATAGTGCACTACTTTAGACCAGGACCAAATGGAACCATATTCCCTATATAGTGCACTACTTTAGACCAGGACCAAATGGAACCCTATTCCCTATATAGTGCACTACTTTTGACCAAAGCCCTACGAGCCACTCCCCTACACAACATTTACATAAGGACTCTCTCATCTGTCCATTGATGGATCTGAATACAGCTGGAATGTTTTCAAGGAGTAGTATACTGTACTACATTACTGTAGTATACTTCCCTCTCTAACCCAGCAAACAGACCATACACACCATTACTGTAGTATACTTCCCTCTCTAACCCAGCAAACAGACCATACACACCATTACTGTAGTATACTTCCCTCTCTAACCCAGCAAACAGACCATACACACCATTACTGTAGTATACTTCCCTCTCTAACCCAGCAAACAGACCATACACACCATTACTGTAGTATACTTCCCTCTCTCTCCCAGCAAACAGACCATACAAACCATTACTGTAGTATACTTCCCTCTCTCTCCCAGCAAACAGACCATACACACCATTACTGTAGTATACTTCCCTCTCTAACCCAGCAAACAGACCATACAAACCATTACTGTAGTATACTTCCCTCTCTAACCCAGCAAACAGACCATACACACCACTACTGTAGTATACTTCCCTCTCTAACCCAGCAAACAGACCATACACACCATTACTGTAGTATACTTCCCTCTCTAACCCAGCAAACAGACCATACACACCATTACTGTAGTATACTTCCCTCTCTAACCCAGCAAACAGACCATACACACCATTACTGTAGTATACTTCCCTCTCTAACCCAGCAAACAGACCATACACACCATTACTGTAGTATACTTCCCTCTCTAACCCAGCAAACAGACCATACACACCATTACTGTAGTATACTTCCCTCTCTAACCCAGCAAACAGACCATACACACCATTACTGTAGTATACTTCCCTCTCTAACCCAGCAAACAGACCATACACACCATTACTGTAGTATACTTCCCTCTCTAACCCAGCAAACAGACCATACACACCATTACTGTAGTATACTTCCCTCTCTAACCCAGCAAACAGACCATACAAACCATTACTGTAGTACACTTCCCTCTCTAACCCAGCAAACAGACCATACACACCATTACTGTAGTATACTTCCCTCTCTAACCCAGCAAACAGACCATACAAACCATTACTGTAGTACACTTCCCTCTCTAACCCAGCAAACAGACCATACACACCATTACTGTAGTATACTTCCCTCTCTAACCCAGCAAACAGACCATACACACCATTACTGTAGTATACTTCCCTCTCTCTCCCAGCAAACAGACCACACACACCATTACTGTAGTATACTTCCCTCTCTAACCCAGCAAACAGACCATACAAACCATTACTGTAGTATACTTCCCTCTCTAACCCAGCAAACAGACCATACACACCATTACTGTAGTATACTTCCCTCTCTAACCCAGCAAACAGACCATACACACCATTACTGTAGTATACTTCCCTCTCTAACCCAGCAAACAGACCATACACACCATTACTGTAGTATACTTCCCTCTCTAACCCAGCAAACAGACCATACAAACCATTACTGTAGTATACTTCCCTCTCTAACCCAGCAAACAGACCATACAAACCATTACTGTAGTATACTTCGCTCTCTCTCCCAGCAAACAGACCATACAAACCATTACTGTAGTATACTTCCCTCTCTCTCCCAGCAAACAGACCATACACACCATTACTGTAGTATACTTCCCTCTCTCTCCCAGCAAACAGACCATACACACCATTACTGTAGTGTACTTCCCTCTCTAACCCAGCAAACAGACCATACAAACCATTACTGTAGTATACTTCCCTCTCTCACCCAGCAAACAGACCATACACACCATTACTGTAGTATACTTCCCTCTCTAACCCAGCAAACAGACCATACAAACCATTACTGTAGTATACTTCCCTCTCTCTCCCAGCAAACAGACCATACACACCATTACTGTAGTATACTTCCCTCTCTAACCCAGCAAACAGACCATACACACCATTACTGTAGTATACTTCCCTCTCTAACCCAGCAAACAGACCATACAAACCATTACTGTAGTATACTTCCCTCTCTCTCCCAGCAAACAGACCATACAAACCATTACTGTAGTATACTTCCCTCTCTCTCCCAGCAAACAGACCATACAAACCATTACTGTAGTATACTTCCCTCTCTCTCCCAGCAAACAGACCATACAAACCATTACTGTAGTATACTTCCCTCTCTCTCCCAGCAAACAGACCATACAAACCATTACTGTAGTATACTTCCCTCTCTCTCCCAGCAAACAGACCATACAAACCATTACTGTAGTATACTTCCCTCTCTCTCCCAGCAAACAGACCATACAAACCATTACTGTAGTATACTTCCCTCTCTCTCCCAGCAAACAGACCATACAAACCATTACTGTAGTATACTTCCCTCTCTAACCCAGCAAACAGACCATACAAACCAGTACTGTAGTATACTTCCCTCTCTAACCCAGCAAACAGACCATACAAACCATTACTGTAGTATACTTCCCTCTCTAACCCAGCAAACAGACCATACAAACCATTACTGTAGTACACTTCCCTCTCTAACCCAGCAAACAGACCATACAAACCATTACTGTAGTATACTTCCCTCTCTCTCCCAGCAAACAGACCATACACACCATTACTGTAGTATACTTCCCTCTCTCTCCCAGCAAACAGACCATACACACAGGCAATATTGTACACACTAATGTTAAATGTATCTGGAACATAGTACACAACACCAAGTGCCACTATTCTTGATTTAATTATCATTGTTAAACATCATCATATAATATTAAAAACAGCAACTCACCTAATGTACAATACAGTACTACACTTACATGCAAATTGCCCAATAGCCAGCTATGGCCAGGCCAACAAAACACAACGAGAAAAATATAAGCATAATTCACAACACAGTCTTGAACATTGAGCCCTCTCCTGCTTTTTCAAATAGATACACTTTAATTTACCAGTAGGCCAGCTGTATTATTCTGTATTAATTTACCAGTAGGCCAGCTGTATTATTCTGTATTAATTTACCAGTAGACTACCTGTATTATTCTGTATTAATTTACCAGTAGGCCAGCTGTATTATTCTGTATTAATTTACCAGTAGGCCAGCTGTATTATTCTGTATTAACGTGAATCTATCACAAGAAAATACAACTGATCATTCAGAACAGTGCTAGTTCTACAACATGCTAAAACAATGGCAGCTGTTGTCTTCTTTGTTTTTGAAGATTGGACATACAGTTCTGGGTGTTCTGGATGCATCAGAGTGAGGGGAAGGATCCGTTCTGGGTGTTCTGGATGCATCAGAGTGAGGGGAAGGATCCGTTCTGGGTGTTCTGGATGCATCAGAGTGAGGGGAAGGATCCGTTCTGGGTGTTCTGGATGCATCACAGTTAAGGGAAGGATCCGTTCTGGGTGTTCTGGATGCATCACAGTGAAGGGAAGGATCCGTTCTGGGTGTTCTGGATGCATCACAGTGAAGGGAAGGATCCGTTCTGGGTGTTCTGGATGCATCACAGTGAAGGGAAGGATCCGTTCTGGGTGTTCTGGATGCATCAGAGTGAGGGGAAGGATCCGTTCTGGGTGTTCTGGATGCATCAGAGTGAGGGGAAGGATCCGTTCTGGGTGTTCTGGATGCATCAGAGTGAGGGGAAGGATCCGTTCTGGGTGTTCTGGATGCATCAGAGTGAAGGGAATGATCAGTAGTTAGAGGTCTTCTCTGCACGGGGAAGACTAGGCCTTATTGGGCTTCATTCCCAGGCACAGCGCTAGCTCATTCCTCTGGATCTTTCCATCTTTGTTGACGTCACAGTGTCCCAGCAGCATAGCCCTCAGTTTGTCCAGCTCTGGACCAGTGATGCTGGGCTGGATGGAAGATCAACAGGTAAAATACATTAGTAGTGAAACTATGTTTAGATGTATTTTATATTGCACAAAAATTGCTCTACCGGGACAATAAAGATCTATTGAATGTGTGGGCTAAAGTTATCGTATTCTGTTCAATGAGGTCAAGAGGTGAAGGTCAAGGAGCATTCCATCTGTTGTAGATGGATACAGAGGACACTGGACACAATATATGTCCTTTAGGACAGAGGACACAATATATGTCCTTTAGGACAGAGGACACTGGACACAATATATGTCCTTATGGCCAGCCAGGACAGAGAACACTGGACACAATAGATGTCCTTAGGGCCAGACAGGACAGAGTACACAGTAGATGTCCTTAGGGCCAGCCAGGACAGAGGACACTGGACACAATAGATGTCCTTATGGCCAGCCAGGACAGAGAACACTGGACACAATAGATGTCCTTAGGGCCAGCCAGGACAGAGTACACAGTAGATGTCCTTAGGGCCAGCCAGGACAGAGGACACTGGACACAATAGATGTCCTTATGGCCAGCCAGGACAGAGAACACTGGACACAGTAGATGTCCTTAGGGCCAGACAGGACAGAGGACACTGAACACAGTAGATGTCCTTAGGGCCAGCCAGGACAGAGGACACTGGACACAGTAGATGTCCTTAGGGCCAGCCGGGACAGAGTACACAGTAGATGTCCTTAGGGCCAGCCAGGACAGAGGACACTGGACACAGTAGATGTCCTTAGGGCCAGCCAGGACAGAGAACACTGGACACAGTAGATGTCCTTAGGGCCAGCCAGGACAGAGGACACAGTAGATGTCCTTATGGCCAGACAGGACAGAGGACACTGGACACAATAGATGTCCTTAGGGCCAACCAGGACAGAGGACACTGGACACAGTAGATGTCTTTATGGCCAACCAGGACAGAGTACACAATAGATGTCCTTAGGGCCAGACAGAACAGAATTTTTAATTTGACCTTTATTTAACTAGGCAAGTCAGTTAAGAACAAATTCTTATTTTACAATGACGGCCTAGGAACTGTGGGTTAACTGCCTGTTCAGGGGCAGAACGACAGATTCGTACCTTGTCAGAAGACACTGGACACAATAGATGTCCTTATGGCCATCCAGGTCAGATGTTCATAACAACAACATACATATATGCTCTCTCTAATTCTCTCTTTCTTTCTTTCTCTCTCTCGGAGGACCTGAGCCCTAGGACCATGCCCCAGGACTACCTGACATGATGACTCCTTGCTGTCCCCAGTCCATCTGACCGTGCTGCTGCTCCAGTTTCAACTGTTCTGCCTTATTATTATACGACCATGCTGGTTATTTATGAACATTTGAACATCTTGGCCATGTTCTGTTATAATCTCCACCCGGCACAGCCAGAAGAGGACTGGCCACCCCACATAGCCTGGTTCCTCTCTAGGTTTCTTCCTAGGTTTTGGCCTTTCTAGGGAGTTTTTCCTAGCCACCGTGCTTCTACACCTGCATTGCTTGCTGTTTGGGGTTTTAGGCTGGGTTTCTGTACAGCACTTTGAGATATCAGCTGATGTACGAAGGGCTATATCAATACATTTGATTTGATTTTGATTTGATTTGAAAAATAAAAATGTGATTTGATTTGATTTGATACACAACAGGTAGCATGTTAAGACGGACTCATAAAGATATACAACACAACAGGATAAAACAATAGACACTTTATTCTACCTTTCTGAACACAATATTGTCCCACGTGACCTTTACAAAGACATATTGTCGATTATAATAGGAGCATGTTTGTGGCACATTCATAAAGATATTGTCTAATATTCTTCCCCACAACTTACCCTGACCAGTTCCATCATGTCTTTTACAAAGCCATCCACCTCTGGTCCTTCCAAAGCGCCGGTGTTACTCTGACCAATGGAGAAGAGAGAACATAGAACTCATTAAAAGCTCCGGTGTTACTCTGACCAATGGAGAAGAGAGAACATAGAACTCATTAAAAGCTCCGGTGTTACTCTGACCAATGGAGAAGAGAGAACATAGAACTCATTAAAAGCTCCGGTGTTACTCTGACCAATGGAGAAGAGAGAACATAGAACTCATTAAAAGCTCCGGTGTTACTCTGACCAATGGAGAAGAGAGAACATAGAACTCATTAAAAGCTCCGGTGTTACTCTGACCAATGGAGAAGAGAGAACATAGAACTCATTAAAAGCTCCGGTGTTACTCTGACCAATGGAGAAGAGAGAACATAGAACTCATTAAAAGCTCCGGTGTTACTCTGACCAATGGAGAAGAGAGAACATAGAACTCATTAAAAGCTCCGGTGTTACTCTGACCAATGGAGAAGAGAGAACATAGAACTCATTAAAAGCTCCGGTGTTACTCTGACCAATGGAGAAGAGAGAACATAGAACTCATTAAAAGCTCCGGTGTTACTCTGACCAATGGAGAAGAGAGAACATAGAACTCATTAAAAGCTCCGGTGTTACTCTGACCAATGGAGAAGAGAGAACATAAAACTCATTAAAAGAGCATCATGTCAAAATTCTAATCTCTCTTCTCTGAATGCAGACCAAACATCCTTGTTTTGCAACTCGTATTTAATTTACAGACCACATAGAGGAAGCAGTTGCCCTGCAAACCAAATCTAACATCCCAGCCCCGAGGGTACTCTGTCTGTACTCACAACATCATAGTGGTTGAATATTTTGTCAAAGTCTCTCTTTCTGTCTTCTTGACTGGAGGCCTGTAAACAGAGTCAATTTATGGTTAGTTTCATTTTCCATCTTCCTAGGAAGATTTAGCAGAGTAATGTAATGAACATTAGGAGAAACACATCAACTGAACTCACATCCATTTTGAACTGTAGCATGAAATTCTCTTCTAGAGCCAGGATCCTAAAGGAAAACAGGAAACAACAGTTTGATCAAGCAAAACAACACAGTCAGAAAAGGTATTGGTACTACAATATACAGTCAATCAGAAGTACCTGACCAAACGGTTCAGTATTCAGAATTGTAATAGAGTCAATCAGAAGTACCTGGCCAAACGGTTCAGTAATTCAGAATTGTAATAGAGTCAATCAGAAGTACCTGGACAAACGGTTCAGTATTCAGAATTGTAATAGAGTCAATCAGAAGTACCTGGCCAAACGGTTCAGTAATTCAGAATTGTAATAGAGTCAATCAGAAGTACCTGGCCAAACGGTTCATTATTCAGAATTGCAATAGAGTCAATTAGAAGTACCTGACAAAATGGTTCAGTATTCAGAATTGCAATAGAGTCAATCAGAAGTACCTGACCAAACGGTTCAGTATTCAGAATTGTAATAGAGTCAATCAGAAGTACCTGACCAAACGGTTCAGTATTCAGAATTGTAATAGAGTCAATCAGAAGTACCTGGCCAAACGGTTCAGTATTCAGAATTGTAATAGAGTCAATCAGAAGTACCTGACCAAACGGTTCAGTATTCAGAATTGTAATAGAGTCAATCAGAAGTACCTGACCAAACGGTTCAGTATTCAGAATTGTAATAGAGTCAATTAGAAGTACCTGACCAAACGGTTCAGTATTCAGAATTGTAATAGAGTCAATCAGAAGTACCTGACCAAACGGTTCAGTATTCAGAATTGTAATAGAGTCAATCAGAAGTACCTGACCAAACGGTTCAGTATTCAGAATTGTAATAGAGTCAATCAGAAGTACCTGACCAAACGGTTCAGTATTCAGAATTGTAATAGAGTCAATCAGAAGTACCTGACCAAACGGTTCAGTATTCAGAATTGTAATAGAGTCAATCAGAAGTACCTGACCAAACGGTTCAGTATTCAGAATTGTAATAGAGTCAATCAGAAGTACCTGACCAAACGGTTCAGTATTCAGAATTGTAATAGAGTCAATCAGAAGTACCTGACCAAACGGTTCAGTAATTCAGAATTGTAATAGAGTCAATCAGAAGTACCTGACCAAACGGTTCAGTATTCAGAATTGTAATAGAGTCAGTCAGAAGTACCTGGACAAATCGTTCAGATCCAAGCGACCGTCCTTATTTTTGTCAAAAATCTTCATCTGTTAGAAAAAAAGGAATTGATGCATAATAATACATGTGCCATTTTAGACCAACGGAGATATTAAATATATTTAGCGATTACTGGTTTCCCTGCTTAAAAAAGACAACTAAACATGGTTGTCAATGGTTCAGATCTGAGCAGAAATAAACACATGTTGACGCATGTTACTGTTTTTCATTATGAATCTTGTTCTGGGAGCAGCTCTGCAGAGTGGGTCACTAGCTGGCAGAGACACAACGTGATTAAACCCAACCCTAACCTTAACCACACTGCTAAGCCTAATGCCTAACCCTAACCTTAACCACACTGCTAAGCCTAATGCCTAACCCTAACCTTAACCACACTGCTAAGCCTAATGCCTAACTTTAACCACACTGCTAAGCCTAATGCCTAACCCTAACCTTAACCACACTGCTAAGCCTAATGCCTAACCCTAACCTTAACCACACTGCTAAGCCTAATGCCTAACCCTAACCTTAACCACACTGCTAACCCTAATGCCTAACTTTAACCACACTGCTAACCCTAATGTCTAACCCTAACCTTAACCACACTGCTAAGCATAATGCCTAACCCTAACCTTAACCACACTGCTAAGCATAATGCCTAACCCTAACCTTAACCACACTGCTAAGCCTAATGCCTAACCCTAACCTTAACCACACTGCTAAGCCTAATGCCTAACCCTAACCTTAACCACACTGCTAACCCTAATGCCTAACTTTAACCACACTGCTAACCCTAATGCCTAACCCTAACCTTAACCACACTGCTAAGCCTAATGCCTAACCCTAACCTTAACCACACTGCTAACCCTAATGCCTAACTTTAACCACACTGCTAAGCCTAATGCCTAATCCTAACCTTACCCACACTGCTAAGCCTAATGCCTAACCTTAACCACGCTGCTAAGCCTAATGCCTAACCTTAACCACACTGCTAAGCCTAATGCCTAATCCTAACCTTACCCACACTGCTAAGCCTAATGCCTAACCCTAACCTTAACCACACTGCTAAGCCTAATGCCTAACCTTAACCACACTGCTAAGCCTAATGCCTAACCCTAACCTTAACCACACTGCTAAGCCTAATGCCTAACCCTAACCTTAACCACACTGCTAAGCCTAATGCCTAACCCTAACCTTAACCACACTGCTAAGCCTAATGCCTAACCCTAACCTTAACCACACTGCTAACCCTAATGCCTAACCCTAATCACACTGCTAAGCCTAATGCCTAACACTAACCTTAACCACGCTGCTAAGCCTAATGCCTAACCTTAACCACACTGCTAAGCCTAATGCCTAATGCCTAACCCTAACCTTAACCACACTGCTAAGCCTAATGCCTAACCATAACCTTAACCACACTGTTAACCCTAATGCCTAACCCTAACCTTAACCACACTGCTAAGCCTAATGCCTAACCCTAACCTTAACCACGCTGCTAAGCCTAATGCCTAACCTTAACCACACTGCTAAGCCTAATCCTAACCTTAACCACGCTACTAAGCCTAATGCCTAACCTTAACCACGCTGCTAAGCCTAATGCCTAACCTTAACCACGCTGCTAAGCCTAATGCCTAACCTTAACCACACTGCTAAGCCTAATGCCTAATCCTAACCTTACCCACACTGCTAAGCCTAATGCCTAACCTTAACCATGCTGCTAAGCCTAATGCTTAATCCTAACCTTACCCACACTGCTAAGCCTAATGCCTAATCCTAACCTTACCCACACTGCTAAGCCTAATGCCTAACCTTAACCATGCTGCTAAGCCTAATGCCTAACCTTACCCACACTGCTAAGCCTAATGGTTTCTTGGTTTCATGCATGTTAACATTAGAAGCCTCCTCCCTAAGTTTGTTCTATTCACTGCTTTAGCACACTCTGCCAACCCGGATGTTCTAGCTGTGTCTGAATCCTGGCTTAGGAAGACCACCAAAAATTCAGACATTTTAATTCCAAACTACAACATTTTCAGACAAGATAGAACTGCCAAAGGGGGCGGTGTTGCAATCTACTGCAAAGATAGCCTGCAGAGTTCTGTCCTACTATCCAGTTCTGTACCCAAACAATTTGAACTTCTACTTTTAAAAATCCACCTCTCTAAAAACAAGTCTCTCACCGTTGCCGCCTGCTATAGACCACCCTCTGCCCCCAGCTGTGCTCTGGACACCATATGTGAACTGATTGCCCCCCATCTATCTTCAGAGTTCGTGCTGCTAGGCGACCTAAACTGGAACATGCTTAACACCCCAGCCATCCTACAATCTAAACTTGATGCCCTCAATCTCACACAAATTATCAATGAACCTACCAGGTACCTCCCCAAAGCCTTAAACACGGGTACCCTCATAGATATCATCCTAACCAACTTCCCCTCTAAATACACCTCTGCTGTCTTCAACCAAGATCTCAGCGATCACTGCCTCATTGCCTGCATCCGTAATGGGTCAGCGGTCAAACGACCTCCACTCATCACTGTAAAACGCTCCCTGAAACACTTCTGCGAGCAGGCCTTTCTAATCGACCTGGCCGGGGTATCCTGGAAGGATATTGATCTCATCCCGTCAGTAGAGGATGCCTGGATATTTTTTTTAAATGCCTTCCTAACCATCTTAAATAAACATGCCCCATTCAAGAAATTTAGAACCAGGAAAAGATATAGCCCTTGGTTCTCCCCAGACCTGACTGCCCTTAACCAACACAAAAACATCCTATGGCGTTCTGCATTAGCATCGAACAGCCCCCGTGATATGCAGCTGTTCAGGGAAGCTAGAAACCATTATACACAGGGAGTTAGAAAAGCCAAGGCTAGCTTTTTCAAGCAGAAATTTGCTTCCTGCAACACTAACTCAAAAAAGTTCTGGGACACTGTAAAGTCCATGGAGAATAAGAACACCTCCTCCCAGCTGCCCACTGCACTGAAGATAGGAAACACTGTCACCACTGATAAATCCACCATAATTGAGAATTTCAATAAGCATTTTTCTACGGCTGGCCATGCTTTCCACCTGGCTACTCCTACCCCGGACAACAGCACTGCACCCCCAACAGCAACTCGCCCAAGCCTTCCCCATTTCTCCTTCTCCCAAATCCATTCAGCTGATGTTCTGAAAGAGCTGCAAAATCTGGACCCCTACAAATCAGCCGGGCTAGACAATCTGGACCCTTTCTTTCTAAAATTATCTGCCGAAATTGTTGCCACCCCTATTACTAGCCTGTTCAACCTCTCTTTCGTGTCGTCTGAGATTCCCAAAGATTGGAAAGCAGCTGCGGTCATCCCCCTCTTCAAAGGGAGGGACACTCTTGACCCAAACTGCTACAGACCTATATCTATCCTACCGTGCCTTTCTAAGGTCTTCGAAAGCCAAGTCAACAAACAGATTACCGACCATTTCGAATCTCACCATACCTTCTCTGCTATGCAATCTGGTTTCAGAGCTGGTCATGGGTGCACCTCAGCCACGCTCAAGGTCCTAAACGATATCTTAAACGCCATCGATAAGAAACATTACTGTGCAGCCGTATTCATTGATCTGGCCAAGGCTTTCGACTCTGTCAATCACCATATCCTCATCGGCAGACTCGACAGCCTTGGTTTCTCAAATGATTGCCTCGCCTGGTTCACCAACTACTTCTCTGATAGAGTTCAGTGTGTCAAATCGGAGGGTCTGCTGTCCGGACCTCTGGCAGTCTCTATGGGGGTGCCACAGGGTTCAATTCTTGGACCGACTCTCTTCTCTGTATACATCAATGAGGTCGCTCTTGCTGCTGGTGAGTCCCTGATCCACCTCTACGCAGACGACACCATTCTGTATACTTCCGGCCCTTCTTTGGACACTGTGTTAACAACCCTCCAGGCAAGCTTCAATGCCATACAACTCTCCTTCCGTGGCCTCCAATTGCTCTTAAATACAAGTAAAACTAAATGCATGCTCTTCAACCGATCGCTACCTGCACCTACCCGCCTGTCCAACATCACTACTCTGGACGGCTCTGACTTAGAATACGTGGACAACTACAAATACTTAGGTGTCTGGTTAGACCGTAAACTCTCCTTCCAGACCCATATCAAACATCTCCAATCCAAAGTTAAATCTAGAATTGGCTTCCTATTTCGCAACAAAGCATCCTTCACTCATGCTGCCAAACATACCCTTGTAAAACTGACCATCCTACCAATCCTCGACTTTGGCGATGTCATTTACAAAATAGCCTCCAATACCCTACTCAACAAATTGGATGCAGTCTATCACAGTGCAATCCGTTTTATCACCAAAGCCCCATATACTACCCACCATTGTGACCTGTACGCTCTCGTTGGCTGGCCCTCGCTTCATACTTGTCGCCAAACCCACTGGCTCCATGTCATCTACAAGACCCTGCTAGGTAAAGTCCCCCCTTATCTCAGCTCGCTGGTCACCATAGCATCTCCCACCTGTAGCACACGCTCCAGCAGGTATATCTCTCTAGTCACCCCCAGAACCAATTCTTTCTTTGGCCGCCTCTCCTTCCAGTTCTCTGCTGCCAATTACTGGAACGAACTACAAAAATCTCTGAAACTAGAAACACTTATCTCCCTCACTAGCTTTAAGCACCAACTGTCAGAGTAGCTCACAGATTACTGCACCTGTACATAGCCCACCTATAATTTAGCCCAAACAACTACCTCTTTCCCAACTGTATTTAATTTTAATTTATTTATTTATTTTGCTCCTTTGCACCCCATTATTTTTATTTCTACTTTGCACATTCTTCCATTGCAAAACTACCATTCCAGTATTTTACTTGCTATATTGTATTTACTTTGCCATCATGGCCTTTTTTGCCTTTACCTCCCTTCTCACCTCATTTGCTCACATTGTATATAGACTTGTTTATACTGCATTATTGACTGTATGTTTGTTTTTACTTCATGTGTAACTCTGTGTCGTTTTATCTGTCGAACTGCTTTGCTTTATCTTGGCCAGGTCGCAATTGTAAATGAGAACTTGTTCTCAACTTGCCTACCTGGTTAAATAAAGGTTAAATAAATAAATAAATAAATAAATAATGCCTAACCTTAACCATGCTGCTAAGCCTAATGCCTAATCCTAACCTTACCCACACTGCTAAGCCTAATGCCTAATCCTAACCTTACCCAGACTGCTAAGCCTAATGCCTAATCCTAACCTTACCCACACTGCTAAGCCTAATGCCTAACCTTAACCATGCTGCTAAGCCTAATGCCTAACCTTACCCACACTGCTAAGCCTAATGCCTAATCCTAACCTTACCCACACTGCTAAGCCTAATGCCTAATCCTAACCTTACCCACACTGCTAATCCTAATGCCTAACCTTAACCATGCTGCTAAGCCTAATGCCTAACCTTAACCACACTGCTAAGCCTAATGCCTAACCTTAACCATGCTGCTAAGCCTAATGCCTAACCTTAACCACACTGCTAAGCCTAATGCCTAACCTTACCCACACTGCTAAGCCTAATGCGGCACATTTTTGTTTTCATACATTTTACAATATAGGCAATTTTGACTTTGCAGCTGGCCTATCTAAGGGGAAATCTCTCAGCTCTGCCTCCAAGACAAGACTCATGACAATAGAGGTCAACCTGCCATTTTGACTGCCTCTCTCTTTGAAAATAAATATGATACACAGGTTAGAAGTACTCTAACGAGAACGGGGTGATGCCAGACCAGGCCAGGATGAGAGACGGAATGGGGTGATGCCAGACCAGGCCAGGGTGAGAGACGGAATGGGGTGATGCCAGACCAGGCCAGGGTGAGAGACGGAATGGGGTGATGCCAGACCAGGCCAGGATGAGAGACAGAATGGGGTGATGCCAGACCAGGCCAGGGTGAGAGACGGAACGGGGTGATGCCAGACCAGGGCAGGATGAGAGACGGAACGTGGTGATACCAGACCAGGCCAAGGTGAGAGACAGAACAGGGTGATGCCAGACCAGGCCAAGGTGAGAGACAGACAGGGTGATGTCAGACCAGGCCAGGGTGAGAGACAGACACTGTGATTCCAGACCAGGCCAGGGTAGGAGACAGACAGGGCAGGGTGAGAGACAGACAGGGTGATACCAGACCAGGCCAGGGTGAGAGACAGACCAGGCCAGGGTGAGAGACAGACAGGGCAGGGTGAGAGACAGGGCAGGGTGATACCAGACCAGGCCAGGGTAGGAGACAGACAGGGCAGGGTAGGAGACAGACAGGGCAGGCTGAGTGACAGACAGAGTGAATCGGTAGGAGAGGTGTGACAGTCTCCCGCCAGACACTGGTAATCTAATATCTCAGTCTGTTAGATGAGATGATTAATACAGCTGGACAGAGTCATCTGCTGCTGGCTGCCACAACACAGCCCTGTCACAGTCCCAAATGACTCCCTATTCCCTATATAGTGTCCTACTTTTGACCAGGGCCCATAAGGAATAGGATGCCATTTGGGAACGCATTATCCTGTCTGATGAAATGGAGAGAGAGAGACCACATCAGGAATAGGATGCCATTTGGGAACGCATTATCCTGTCTGATGAAATGGAGAGAGAGAGACCACATCAGGAATAGGATGCCATTTGGGAACGCATTATCCTGTCTGATGAAATGGAGAGAGAGAGACCACATCAGGAATAGGATGCCATTTGGGAACGCATTATCCTGTCTGATGAAATGGAGAGAGAGAGACCACATCAGGCTGCAGGAGGAAGCCATTTCCTCCTCAGGGAAGACCATTTCCTCCTCAGGGAAGCCATTTCCTCCTCAGGGAAGCCATTTCCTCCTCAGGGAAGCCATTTCCTCTTCAGGGAAGCCATTTCCTCTTCAGGGAAGACCATTTAGAGCAGAAGTTAGAACGTTTCCAGAGAAGGGAACAAGCCTCAGGGTATAGATAAGACTGGAAAAACCAGTCGGTGACAGTATATTGCGATGACCCTTTGACAGGAGTCTGGGAACAAGCCTCAGGGTATAGATAAGACTGGAAAAACCAGTCGGTGACAGTATATTGCGATGACCCTTTGACAGGAGTCTGGGAACAAGCCACATCGGGACGGCAGGTAGTCTAGTTGTTGGAGTGTAGGGTCGGCAGGTAGCCTAGTGGTTAGAGTGTAGGGACGGCAGGTAGCCTAGTGGTTAGAGTGTAGGGACGGCAGGTAGCCTAGTGGTTAGAGTGTAGGGTCGGCAGGTAGCCTAGTGGTTAGAGTGTAGGGACGGCAGGTAGCCTAGTGGTTAGAGTGTAGGGACGGCAGGTAGCCTAGTGGTTAGAGTGTAGGGACGGCAGGTAGCCTAGTGGTTAGAGTGTAGGGACGGCAGGTAGTCTAGTTGTTGGAGTGTAGGGTCGGCAGGTAGCCTAGTGGTTAGAGTGTAGGGACGACAGGTAGTCTAGTGGTTAGAGCGGAGGGACGGCAGGTAGCCTAGTGGTTAGAGTGTAGGGTCGGCAGGTAGCCTAGTGGTTAGAGCGTAGGGACGGCAGGTAGCCTAGTGGTTAGAGTGGAGGGACGGCAGGTAGCCTAGTGGTTAGAGTGGAGGGACGGCAGGTAGCCTAGTGGTTAGAGTGTAGGGGCAGGCAGGTAGCCTAGTGGTTAGAGTGTAGGGTCGGCAGGTAGCCTAGTGGTTAGAGTGTAGGGGCAGGCAGGTAGCCTAGTGGTTAGAGTGTAGGGTCGGCAGGTAGCCTAGTGGTTAGAGTGTAGGGACGGCAGGTAGCCTAGTGGTTAGAGTGTAGGGTCGGCAGGTAGCCTAGTGGTTAGAGTGTAGGGACGGCAGGTAGTCTAGTGGTTAGAGTGTAGGGATGGCAGGTAGCCTAGTGGTTAGAGTGTAGGGACGGCAGGTAGCCTAGTGGTTAGAGTGTAGGGACGGCAGGTAGCCTAGTGGTTAGAGTGTAGCGGCGGCAGGTAGCCTAGTGGTTAGAGTGTAGGGTCGGCAGGTAGCCTAGTGGTTAGAGTGTAGGGTCGGCAGGTAGCCTAGTGGTTAGAGTGTAGGGACGGCAGGTAGCCTAGTGGTTAGAGTGTAGGGTCGGCAGGTAGCCTAGTGGTTAGAGTGTAGGGACGGCAGGTAGTCTAGTGGTTAGAGTGTAGGGTCGGCAGGTAGCCTAGTGGTTAGAGTGGAGGGGCAGGCAGGTAGCCTAGTGGTTAGAGTGTGGGGTTGGCAGGTAGCCTAATGGTTAGAGTGTAGGGACGGCAGGTAGTCTAGTGGTTAGAGTGTAGGGACGGCAGGTAGCCTAGTGGTTAGAGTGTAGGGATGGCAGGTAGCCTAGTGGTTAGATTGTAGGGACGGCAGGTAGCCTAGTGGTTAGAGTGTAGGGACGGCAGGTAGTCTAGTGGTTAGAGTGTAGGGACGACAGGTAGCCTAGTGGTTAGAGTGTAGGGACGGCAGGTAGTCTAGTGGTTAGAGTGTAGGGTCGGCAGGTAGCCTAGTGGTCAGAGTGTAGGGTCGGCAGGTAGTCTAGTGGTTAGAGTGTAGGGACGGCAGGTAACCTAGTGGTTAGATTGTAGGGACGGCAGGTAGCCTAGTGGTTAGAGTGTAGGGACGGCAGGTAGCCTAGTGGTTAGAGTGTAGGGACGGCAGGTAGCCTAGTGGTTAGAGTGTAGGGACGGCAGGTAGCCTAGTGGTTAGAGTGTAGGGACGGCAGGTAGCCTAGTGGTTAGAGTGTAGGGACGGCAGGTAGCCTAGTGGTTAGAGTGTAGGGACGGCAGGTAGCCTAGTGGTTAGAGTGTAGGGGCAGGCAGGTAGCCTAGTGGTTAGAGTGTAGGGACGGCAGGTAGCCTAGTGGTTAGAGTGTAGGGGCAGGCAGGTAGCCTAGTGGTTAGAGTGTAGGGACGGCAGGTAGCCTAGTGGTTAGAGTGTAGGGACGGCAGGTAGCCTAGTGGTTAGAGTGTAGGGGCGGCAGGTAGCCTAGTGGTTAGAGTGGAGGGGCGGCAGGTAGCCTAGTGGTTAGAGTGTAGGGACGGCAGGTAGCCTTGTGGTTAGATTGTAGGGGCGGCGGGTAGCCTAGTGGTTAGAGTGTAGGGACGGCTGGTAGACTAGTGGTTAGAGTGTAGGGGCAGGCAGGTAGTCTAGTGGTTAGAGTGTAGGGGCAGGCAGGTAGTCTAGTGGTTAGAGGGTAGAGGCGGCAGGTAGCCTAGTGGTTAGAGTGGAGGGATGGCAGGTAGCCTAGTGGTTAGAGGGTAGGGGCAGGCAGGTAGTCTAGTGGTTAGAGTGTAGGGGCAGGCAGGTAGCCTAGTGGTTAGAGTGTAGGGACAGGCAGGTAGCCTAGTGGTTAGAGTGTAGGGACAGGCAGGTAGCCTAGTGGTTAGAGTGTAGGGGCAGGCAGGTAGCCTAGTGGTTAGAGTGTAGGGGCAGGCAGGTAGCCTAGTGGTTAGAGTGTAGGGGCAGGCAGGTAGCCTAGTGGTTAGAGTGTAGGGACAGGCAGGTAGCATAGTGGTTAGAGTGTAGGGGCAGGCAGGTAGCCTAGTGGTTAGAGTGTAGGGGCAGGCAGGTAGCCTAGTGGTTAGAGTGTAGGGGCAGTAATGAACATCACTGCAACCAGATTTACCTGCTGAATCTATACCACGTTCAGTGACCTGAAAGGCACTCTGAAAGAACCACGAATGAGGTTCATTTACCCTGCATTAATGGTTCTAGAGACTGATGACTGCATTAGGTTGATTAGACGTAGTGCTTGAGTTATCTTATTTTACACACACTGGAGAGAGAGAGATCGTAAATCAGGGGGTGAGAGACTATAAAGACTGCATGTCATGGCCAAAAGGGACAGGAAGCATCCCAAGACTGGCAACAGGAACCAAGAGTATATCTTTAGTACAGGCCCTATGTTCCTCCAGGAACCAAGAGTATATCTTTAGTACAGGCCCTATGTTCCTCCAGGAACCAAGAGGATATCTTTAGTACAGGCCCTATGTTCCTCCAGGAACCAAGAGGATATCTTTAGTACAGGCCCTATGTTCCTCCAGGAACCAAGAGGATATCTTTAGTACAGGCCCTATGTTCCTCTAAGAACCAAGAGTATATCTTTAGTACAAGCCCTATGTTCCTCCAGGAACCAAGAGTATATCTTTAGTACAGGCCCTATGTTCCTCCAGGAACCAAGAGGATATCTTTAGTACAGGCCCTATGTTCCTCTAAGAACCAAGAGGATATATTTGTCACCTCCAGGAACCAAGAAGAACATATTATCAGCGTTTGCTTTGAAATAGTATTTATTAATTATGAAATTATGAAAAATATTAATAAGATTCCACCAATGAGGCCACTAGGGGGCGATATGGTCATTTGACGACAGGAAAGGGCTACGAGACTGTTGTTTTACCATTGCGTCTGTGTACTCGTCCAGTTTGCTGGAGGACACAGCCTTCCCGTGCTGCTGGAACAAGTCCTTCAGGAAACCCTGTTTACAAAGAAGGAGAGAGGAAATAAAAAGGGCATCGTTTATTGGTTTACTTCCTGATTCCCTGAAATCAGATCTAACATGGTTTATTGGTTTACTTCCTGATTCCCTGAAATCAGATCTAACATGGTTTATTGGTTTACTTCCTGATTCCCGGAAATCAGATCTAACATGGTTTATTGGTTTACTTCCTGATTCCCTGAAATCAGATCTAACATGGTTTATTGGTTTACTTCCTGATTCCCGGAAATCAGATCTAACATGGTTTATTGGTTTACTTCCTGATTCCCTGAAATCAGATCTAACATGGTTTATTGGTTTACTTCCTGATTCCCTGAAATCAGATCTAACATGGTTTATTGGTTTACTTCCTGATTCCCTGGTTTGATAAATATAAAGACATTACCTTCTGTGTGTAGGAGTGGAGTAAACATTACCTTCTGTGTGTAGGAGTGGAGTTAAACAACATTACCTTCTGTGTGTAGGAGTGG